>NW_015162517.1:198333-198471 GCF_001447785.1 Gekko japonicus | reverse complement strand
GGGCTCCCCACAGTAGGCAGCCCTTGTGTGCTGACAGCTCGTCTCTGCGGCCCTTGAAAGCTGAAAACTCCAGCCCTTCCACCCTCGTAGGCCACCCCCTCACCACCCAGCTAAGCACCCGGGATATAATGGGGTCCC
>NW_015162517.1:143553-196050 GCF_001447785.1 Gekko japonicus | reverse complement strand
CGGGTGTAGAATGTTACCCTACAAGTCAGCTCGGTGGGTTTCGGTGCGAAGTGGCCCTGCACCGCCTTGACGATCTGTTCGAAGGTGCAATCGCCAAGGTTGGTGGGGGAGAGTAGCCTTCTGGCCAGGGACACCACCGCGGTGCTGCAGGAGGCCAGGAGGAAACCCCGCTTCTTGCCTTCGTCGGTGATGTCGAAGAATTGTAGCGCGGACTCGGCGCCCTGGACCCAGGAGGCCCAGTCTTGCGGGCGGGCTGTGTCGAAGGGTGGAAGCAGCCCTAGCCCGGGAGCGGTAGCCATTGTGCGCGCCGGAGGGGGTGCGGGATGAGTGGTCGAGTTGTTCGATGGTTCGCTCATCGGATCGGCTGCTTCGCATCCTCCTGGTTCCTCGCGACGGCCCGGCTCAGATGCGGCTAGATCCCATCCTCGTCACCACTATTGTGTAGTGGGAAGCCGCATGGATCGACGATAGACAACGACGTGGTGCATAGCACGTTTTATTAGGCACACAACAAGACAAACAGACAAACGGCCGGCAGGCCAACTATATACACACCTGGGGACCACCCCTTGGTCACCATAGGTGGGTTTCTTCGGCTTTGGTGATAAAATCTAAAGGATCTTGAATAGATCGGATGGGGGGAGAGTAGCTTTCTGTGGCTGCCTACTAGATGACTGATTAACAAAACACTGATGTCATCTTGAGCAGGTGCATCACGTCCATACACCATCAGCTTGGCCATAGAAAGAGACTTTTGTAGGGGTATTGCTACATGGAAAGCAAGCTCTTTGGAAACATAAAACAAACAGTTGTGCCTCCTTGGATCAGAAGGTACTTCAAAAGAGCTCAGGAGGCATCACCGTTGTGTCTGGAGAGAATGACCATTCCAAAGCAGCTCCTTCTCACATAAAGGACACTTGGCTTGGATTCTAACCAGCATTTTGTGATTGATGCCACACTCTTAGCTGCCATTTTGTGGCATTTTAAAGAGGTCATGCAAGAGTTCTTGAAGGTCATTACTTCTCAGTTTTTAAGGTCAAAAAGTTGTTTTAATTGATAACTATATGTTGAATTTTAGATGCTCTGTTTTATTATTTTAATTTGTCATGACCCACCTTGGGTGCCAATTTTTCTTGCAAGAATGCCAGCTTATAAATATTTATTTATTTATTTATTTATTTTTAAGCCCCCGGAGGGGATTTTTTATCATTTTCTATAAACTACAAATTACAACGAAAAAAGGGGAAGGGTTGTCTACATCTAGGGAGAAAGGAAAGAAAACCACTACTAACTAAAACCCCAAGTATAGGAGATCATTACATCAGCTTGTATAAGTGTTAATCTTAGATGCTGGTATTACATTGAACATAGTCGATTAATCTAAATTATTTATCTTTTTAACCATTCTAACTGTTTAAAGACAACCCCAAGAGAATCATTTATAGTATATGCTTTAAGGGACTATTCAGAGTTCTTCAGCCTTCACTTTGCGTTATCTTCTAATCCTCAATTGATATTCTCGTTTCGGGGCCACCGCCCCCTTTTCTGAAGCAGAGTCCTTGTCGAAAGACACTGAGTCCATTTCATCACTGAGTTTGCTGTCATCTTCTTCCTTGACGTCCTCTTCTGGTTCACCCATTTGCAGTCTCATAAACTCATGAGCTTTGGAAACAGAGTCAATCTTTTCTTTTTTATCCTGTAGTTTCAAAATGATGCCTTCCGGGGTCAACCATCTGTATGGAATGCTGTTTGTTTGTAGAAAGAGGATTAAGTCTTTGTACTTCTCTCTCTTCTTCCTTATTTCAAATGGAATATATTTTAAAATCCTAATAGTAGTTCCTCCAATTTTCAATGGTGTTCCTGAAGTCGCTTTCAAGATTAAATCTCTTACGTGTCTTTTCGAGAATCTCACCACTATCTCTCCAGGCACATTATTTTTTTTAATGTAAACAGAGTAGGCCCTTACAAGGTATTCAGCTTTTAAATCTGTAACTGGAGCTAATCCATCGCTTAAAAGTTGTTTTAGATTCTCATCTTTAGATTCAGGGACTCCTTGGAACTGGAGGACCAGGTTAGCGTTCTCCATTTGCAATTGTAGAAGTTGAAATTCATCCAAAGTGTGCTTCTTTTTGAGCATTTGTACCTTTTTCTTAACTTTTTTAGAGTTAGCATCCATTTCCTTTACTTTCTCAGCTGTTTGCTCTGTCTTCTTTTAGTTTCAGACAGTTGGAGCTGCTGAGCTGCAAAATTTTGATTTAAAGTTGTCAGCTGTTGATTGATGTTAGTCATCTGATCCAGTAGAGGGTGCAAAGAGTCCGCCAGAAGCTTAGAGAAATCAGTGGTCTCTTCTGGTCATGGTTTCACTCCCCAGTGGTTTCACTTTTGCTTGTTTTTCTCTCTCAGTTTTTTTCCACGCCATTTTAATGGATTGTTTACTTTTATATAAACTTGCTAAAGACTCTGAAATTTGCCCATACACTTATCCGCACTCTGGTAAGTTTCTTAAAGCAGATTTCAATGCTTTAGCTTCTGCTCCCCCCCCCCATTAGCTCGCTTTTTAGTTCATACGTATGGGAGGGGCCCCTCCCCCACTCGCTTTTTTTGCTGTTCCCAGGGGAGGGCTTTCTTCTTAAATCACCAGCATTTCACTTTTACTCGACTCACTATTCGTTGTTGGCCATAAGACCTCACTTAAAGTTTGTTTAAAGCGCTTCAATTCCCCAGCAACGC
Organism: Gekko japonicus; assembly: GCF_001447785.1. NCBI lineage: Eukaryota > Metazoa > Chordata > Lepidosauria > Squamata > Gekkonidae > Gekko > Gekko japonicus. The sequence goes on along the minus strand of NW_015162517.1, from coordinate 193,320 downwards.
GCTGGTGAAGAGGCCACCCTCCAAAAGCCCCATGGCTAGGAGCCTTTCACAAAGGCTCCGGGGGGTGGAGGTGAACAGTCAACCCCCTCCTAACCGCAAGAGTGAAGATCGCACCCCCAGGAAGTCCGGGAGGTGCATCTGCCAGCATGTCGCCATAAACCGGCATGTCACCAGCTTATAAATATTTATATAATGAATAAATAATAAATATCATTTCTCAAAATTCCCAAAGAATCCTCAAGTTTAACCCACTTTAGATAATAAATTATGAGATTCCTCCCTGGTTCTTCCTATTACCTTTCTTAGCATTTTAGTGATAGAAAATTTAATTTTTGCAATAAAATCCCATTGAGAATGAACTGTTGAACTGTTAACAAATCTTTAAATTTTGTATCACAGCATAAAAATATTAGGCTATTTTGTGAATGCAAGAGCTTCAACCAGCTTAAATTTCTATTGAATCTTTAAGGCATTAGTTGTATTTCACATTTCACAAAATAAGAATTCAGTGAAACAAAAAGCATTAAAATATACTTTATGAACTCCATAAACAAATTGCAAATATAATACTATTTGTACTGCTAAAACCATTGCAGCTGACTTGTGGCAACCCCATCCCCTTACTTATGGCAACCCCATAATGCTGTTGAATTTTCTAAAGGCTCCATATGATGTGGTATTAACACATTTTATGCTGTAACATTTGTTATTTGTTGGTAAGTAACTAGAATAAAATGTATAATAGGATAGAAACAACTCCTACATTCTTAAAATTTTAACCACTGCATTTCCCAGAGTGTTTCAGTCACTACTCTTCTCTTGGTAGCACCTCAAACGGGGATGGTGAGACCTGGGATAACAGTCTCTCTTTGTTGCTAGCATTATGATTGCCAGCCTACATACATGATTGCCAGCCTACATGCCAGCCTTGAAAATCTCCTGGTATTACAATTGATCTTCTCATTATAGACATAAGTTCCCCCAGAGAAAATGGTTTTGGAGGGTGGACTCTATGGCATTGTATACTGCTGAGGTTCCTCCTCTCCCCAAACACCCCCCCAGACTCCACCCCCAAAATCTCTTGGTATTTCCCAACCCAGAGCTGACAACCCTAGCTGGCATGTCCTGGTTTCAATGTGTTATCCTGTCTGCCTTTTGTGGGTGGATGCTGGGAAAACCTTTTATCAAGCAGCACAGCAAATCTTGTACATTTTTCTGCTTCTTTTTTATTTTTATTTTAAGTTTTTTATTCTTTTATATAGTAATTCCAAGCAGAAAAGTCAACAACATAAGCAATAAAAACAGCGTGGGGGTATACATAGTAGGGAAACACAGGTCAAGAGCACTATTAATCGTCAATAGCCAGAATTGGGAATTGTCAACTTATATATTTAAACCAAGAACCCATTTTTCTGCTTCTAATCCAAATATTGTTCACCAATAACAAGCATTACCTAAGGCTTACATATATGATGCCAGGTAACTCTGGGTTGTTCACTAGAATGGTATGCAAGGCAACTAAAACAAAATTAACATATCTTTCTATTTGTGCAAGCAACCCCTTGTACAAGTGGAAAGTCTTTTTTTAATTTAGGTTTCCTTGCACACCGTTTTAGGCAGTGAACAACACAGAATTACCTGAAGTCTTATACAGATATGTTATAGCAATGGATGAACTTTGGTGAAAACCCTTGAACAACCTCCTACCTGAGGGGTTTGATGAACAGTGCTAGAACGGTTTTATTTATTTATTTAGATTTATATTCTGCTCTCACCGTGAATGTGCTCAGAACAGATTACATCATAAGTAGGTAAAAACATACATTAATAAATATATAGCAATATTTAAAACAATTAAATAACACAATTTAAAAACACCCACTTGTGGTTAATCACCTGGATGTTGCTGGTGTGATGACATCACTTCCTGTGTGATGCCAACAAGAGGCCCAAACATTTCTCTCTCTCTCTTTTTTGAAACCCCCAAAAGGGTAATTTTATTATTTTTTCGTAAGACTACAAACATTTCTCTTTCTTCAGATAAGTCATCCCATCCCCTGCCAGTTGCTAGGAGGGACTTGGCAACCCTTCCAATGTATTATTTTAAATAGAGATAGCCTTATGGGGTCCCCAATATTAGCTAAGGAACTTGTGAGGAAAGAGAGTTTTATCCTACCCCACACTGTTTCACCAACCTCACTTTATTTGTCTTGGAAGGAAACAAAATGGGAACCAATTTGCTTTTTAAATTAAAGATTAGTAATAGCACACAATTATTAACAGCAAGGAGGTTTTATATCAAATATACTAGAACCTTCCTTGCTCGACCCACATAGGGCCCTTGTGGCTGCTATGCCAGAAAATACTTTAACGGTCATTAACAACTCAGAATTGGGTCCCTTACAAAGCAGATTCATAAACAGAGTATGGAACAGTGAACTGCATATTCAGGTGCACTTACCCATCAAAAATGCATTATAGTGTTTGATACAACAGCATCACTGTGTATTATGAAGGATGGGATATTTTCTCAGACCATTATGTGTAAAGCCTCTCAGGAAGCTAAGTAAGTGGTAGGTGTAAGGTTCCGAGAGCACTTTTTCATTTATTTACTTCTCTGTGCAAGTGCAGCTAATGATAAGTAAATTACCTCTGTGACATTGCTGAGGAGGCTTATCAAAAATTAAAACCAGGTGCAGATCAAAGATACATCCCAGAAGTACATGAGATAATTATAGTAGGATTAGTGTAAAATGAGTGCATTTATTACCCATGATATCACTCAATGTGTCTGGAGAATGCTGGTACTTTATTTTAATTAGCTGTTTCTTTCACTGTGTTGCTTGGTCAAACCATCCCAATTTTTTTTAAAAAGTGTACCCATTGGTCAAAATGCTTGTAGCAAATCTTGTTTCAAATTGAAGCAATTTATTTAAAAACAATCTCTTCACAACTGCAACAGCAATCAATGAGCTTTTCCCTTAGAGGAGATCTCCACTTGTGCTACAGAGGGGGGAAAACACTATTGTTAATTGCCTGTATCTAAATGATTGCCTTGCCCTCAAATGTTACTCTTTGGCACTCATTCATTTGTTGTGTTTAACAAAATGCTATTTCCCTTAGGAAATGCATAGTAATTTTCCTCTGCGGTTTTTTAGAGCTCACTCTCAGTCTTTCAACTGGACAAGAGCCTGGCATAAGCTGGGATAGTACATAATAATAATAATAATAATAATAATAATAATAATCATTATTATTAATAATAATAATAACAAACAACAACATAATACAAACAGTAAAGAGATGTGAAATGGCTTGCACTTTTTGTAAATATTCGTACTAATATTAACTAACCAAATAACGAAACAAAAACTTGTTTAACCTAAAATTGTTATACCAAAAATTAATTTAAATTTTTCCATGGACTGAAGTGCCCTTCCATCAGTGCATGGGGTGTGTTTTTGTGATGATTCCTTTCTCCCACTGCTGTCTCCCACACTGTTCATATGGATCTCCGATCTTGTAGGAGTAGAATTTAAGCAGGGAGGGATCAGTGGCCTACAACAGGAGGGGAGAGTCTCATTCTGTTAGCTCCACACAACTAAGTTGGACTTCATAAATATATGAGCAAAAGGAAAGAAGTAAAGAATGGGGTTTCAGTTATTTAACTGGCTCTGCTATCCTGTAAGCAGTTGCGTGCATCTTTGTATCAAAAAAGAACTGAACAATAGATTTCTGTAATGTTTTCACTGATGACCTTTCAGGGTCTTTGGCTTGGGGCAGATGTTGATTCTATATATAAGCATTTTCTTTTAATAAGCACAAACATTTTGTTTGTGGTCCCTGAACCACCAACCATACTACATACTTGGGGGGGGGGGGGTGTGAGGGTTTTTTTAGACACAAATATCTGAAATTTGGCAGGAATGATCCTTTGGAGGGAAGGGATACAATCTGTGAGTATTTTGTCCCAGTTGCATGGGACAAAAATATTACAGCTGGAAGTATGCTTTTCCTTAACTCGCCTGTTTTCTCCTATGTGTCTCAAATTTGGCTAGTTGAATCCCACAACTGACAGGAACAATTCCTAATAATAATAATAATAATTTTAATAGAAATGAGTATTTTTAAAAAAAATGAAAGCAAAAATTCAAAATAAGTTTTGTACACAATATTGAGAACTTAATTTTGTTCCTCACATGCCAGAATGAGTGTAGATGTCTGGAATCTATAGCTAGGATTTTGTAAAATCATAGGGGTAGTCCCAATTAGCCCCATAAGGTCCAAAAGGATTCTGGGACACACTATTGGTTAGTGGCTGGCTCAGCAAAAAGTAGTATGTAAAACAGGGTGGTGCAATCTGGAGAAAGTTAGGGATGCTTGCATCCTGTTCACTTCCCTGGGACTTAATGGTACCAAAGCAAAGAAATATATACGAAGTCGGGATTTTATAGCTATGATGATGAAAACTGCATGAAAACATTTATCAAAAGACATTTTATAGTATCAAAATAGCATAGCCACTCAGCACCAAGCACAATTGTTGAGGAGGGAAAAGATCCATGAAATCTTTTGAGTTTAATCTTATAATAATTCTATGCTTGTTTTTCTATGCTAGTATTTTCCCCATACCTTAATGCATCATCAGTACTGCAGGCACATAAATGGCATTTTTTGCACCGAGTAAGCTAGCATATTAAATTCCTATCTTCTGGTTACCATTGAACAGCTGCTCAACATGTGGCATAAAGTGATAAACAGGGCTATGGTAAGCCAGTGCTGTGTAATTTCCATTTCCATTTGTTTCCTAAACCATTTTATTACTATTCTAATGAAACTGTTGTAGGGTTTATTTATTTCAAGGAAACAAACATATTTTGCTTACAGATAAGAAATATTTCAAATATGTGGATAGTCCTGATCTTAAAATTGTAGAACTTGAAGGTGTTTCCATTACATCTGTGAAGGGAATGATGTGGGAAAATAAACCCTTTATTCAAAAAACAAAATAATGTTTTAATTACATTTTCTTTTCTTTTAGAAAAGTGAAGTTATTAAAAAAAGCAGCCATATGCATCACCGTAACAAAAGTGTAGACATGCTTAGGTAGTAAAAATAATATTATTGCTTATGTTTTCTGCCTCTAGCTTCTTATTTATTTAATTGAATATATTATATTGTATAGTTATAGCAGAACTCTGTAAAGAAAACTCATATGTAACATTAGGGACAAAATTCCCTAACAAAAGTTGTGGGAAGTCAGTGATAATCAGGAATCCTGAGATAAGTGATGACTCAACTCATTGCCATCTGTGGTCAAGAGTGGTCTTAGTGGTTCTGAGGCTCTGGGCAAAAGTCTAAGCTAGGGCCCTAGCCTTACTGCCATACGCACCCCACTGTGACAACTGTGGTCCCAACCAAGGGCCAATGTGGAGCCCCATGCAGGTGGGTGTAATCTTCCACTGTGAGTGAGCTGTATGAGCAAGGGATTGGGCACATACCACCAGCATGACAAATGGAGTCCTTGCTGCCAGCTGGTGGGCAAATGGGAGGTCAGTGTACTTACCTTAGCAGGCAGGCAGGTGGGTAGAGTATATGGTCTAGGGCAGCAAGCAAAATGGTGGGGGACTCACTGCTGGCACAGCAAGTCAGCCACCCTAGCACCATGGCAGCCTGCTTACTTCTTTCTCTTTTCTCCCCTTCATTGGTGTGAGAGGGGGAGCAGAGCCCCTTTTAGGGTCTTTCCCCCCTCCCAGTCTACCCTTGATTGGGTGAGGCAGCTTCATGACAGGCAATCAGCTTCAAAGAAGTTACCCACCACCCTACTACAGCTTATTTCATTATTTTTATTTTACAAAATTCACACCCCACCTTTCTGCCTTCATAAGGGTCACAAAGGCAGCTAATGAATTAAAACATATATAATAAAATCTCATTTTAAAAGCCATTAAAACCAACAAACACATCAGTTAACAATTCAAAACAGAGCTAAAATACAGTTGAGCAGGGATTATTTGTGTTTTTGAGCAGGGATGAGGGATGACTGAGGGAATGACAAATGAAACAAAAATTCTTCATCAGCTGGTGGAAGATAACAACAGAAGGGGACAGACGTATTTCCCTGGGGAGTGAATGAGTTCCAGAGTTTTGCTGCTGTGACTGAGATGGCCCTTTCTGGGGTTGCAACCAGCTTAATCTTAGAAGGTGGGGGTACCTGAAGCTGGGCCTCAGAAAATGATCATAGCGGTTGGGTAGGTCCATAAGGGAGTAGGTGATCCTTCAGGTATATGGGTCCCAAACCATATAGGGTTTTGAAAGTCAATATCAGCACCTTGAATTGTGCTCATAAACACAAGTCAGTGTAGGTGTGCCAAGACTGGAGTGATATGATCCCTACTACCCTGTCTAGTCAACATCCTGGCTGCAGCATTCTGGACCAGCTGAAGTTTCCGAATACTTTTGAATGACAGCCCCACACAGAGCACATTGCAATATTGTAATGCAGATGTAACCAGGGCATGCACAGCAGTAATCCTGTTTTTTTCTAACCAGGAAAGGGCACGGCTGGCTAACCAGTTGAAGCTGGTAAAGGGCACTTCTGGGCACAGCTGCCACATACTTATCTAGAAGTAAGCCTGGGTCCAAGAGCACCACCTCATTATGGACCTCTTTCTCCACGAGGAGTGCAACCCTATCCAGAATGGGTGACATCTTAAATTCTGGGTCAGATCTTCTGTTCACCAGTAGCGCTTTCATCTTGTCAGTTTATTATGCTTCAGTTTATTAGCCCACATCCACACCAAAAGTACTTCCAGGTACTGTGCCATGGTTTCTACAGTCTCCCTGGGATCAACTGGACACGCGGGATAGAGCAGAATGTCATCCATATTGATGACAACCCAGCCCAAATCTCCAGATGATCATCCCCCAGCAATTTATTGTCCTAGGTGCTGCTCTGAGGTTGCTGATGCTCTCCACTGCAACTCCAGAGGCCAGCAGCCTTTTGGCCAAGAATGCCCTGCATAACTCTCCTTGAACCGATGAGACTTGGGCTTTTTTCACACACATCAGAGGTCCTCAGTAATCTTTGTATGAGTGCAATAAAGAATGATGTCAGTAGTAACCCTATTATCTTCCAATATATTTGCAAAGATGCCATCACCGGGTGTTCTAGGAGACCTGCATAACATTTGTAGATATGGAACTGCATACAAATTGATGGTGTCACAATTACCATCTGGTATTCAAAAGACAAGCTTTTGAAAATGCACTTAGTTATTGCTGCATTTATAGCACAATATTTTTTTATTTTGCATTCTTGCTCAATTTGCGTTTTCATATGTCAAACTCTATTTTTACTATTTGATTTAAAAAAAATAATCCAGCCAGAGACATTTTTTAAAAGCTAGGAGGGAGAGAAAATGACAGGTGAATATTTCTTTGCCTCTAATTTCAATACAGCCATAAAAATATAAGAGCCTTTAGTGGTATATATTTTTTTATTTTACTATTTCTCATTGCCTTCTTAATAGTAAAACTAATAGTACAATTGACTCAGAATGATCAGTCATATGTCTTTTGTGTGCAATTGCTTGGCCGATAGGAGGGCAATGGGCTATGATGACGATACCACTTATAGTTATTATCTGATAAGTAATATTGCTAAGGAGATTGGTGTTGACAGACAGATACAACTGCATTTGTTCAGGCCTTTTTCATCCTTGGAAACTGACAGTGATCTCAATCCATCATGTAATCTTCCATGGAACAAAGTAGCACAAGAAATTGGTCATGTTCTAAATTTGAATGGAAGAAATGACAAATTGGGATAATTTGCAACATCTAAAACAAAAAAGCAAAGCTGTTTATGGAGAGCTGGGGGGGGGGGGAGATGAATTGCATATCAACAGGATAGTGTCAGCAATATTAACACACAACCAAAACAGGAGATTCTGGGAGACGTGGAATAATTTGTCTTCAGCTTTATCCTACATGTTTGACAGAAGGTATTGAGGAATGCAGTCTCACAAGTGAATTGCTGCATGTATCCCATATGCTTGTTTTGCCTATGTTTACTTCAACAAAAAGATAGTTGTTTGTGATGCTATAATATTTGTGCAAACCAAACAGGGAGCACATGCCCTGCATTCATAAAGGAATGCCAAATGTATTATATATGAATGGCTTTATTTGCCTTGGCTGCAAGGAAAATACGGGCCAACGCTGCTCCTAGCTCATACTGATTTTAGTGGGTATGTTGTGACTTAATTAACTGTTCATAACCTCGGTTTTAACTGTTCATAACCTCGGTTTTATGGATTTATAATGTTGGATTGTATCTTATTTTATACAGTTTTTGTGTTTTATTGTGCTCTTCTCTGTCTGTGGTTTGCAATGGCCTATGGCTAAATACAATAAAATCTTCTCTAGTAAAAAAAATCTTAAGACCTAGAAGTAAAACTTCTGGTTCTTTTTTAAATGTACACTTCAAAATTTTCTGCATTTCATTATGGACTTCTGTCCAAAATGTTACAGCTTTGTCACAAGTCCACCACATATGGTAAAAAGAGCCTTCTTTTTTCTTACACTTCCAACACTTATTTGACATATTTTCATTCATATTTGCAATTTTTTTGGCGTCATATACCACCTATACATCATTTTATAACAATTCTCTTTTACATTATTACAAGTTGAAATTTTTATTGCATTTTCCCACAAATATTCCCAAGATGCCATAGTCACCTCCTTATTCATGTTTATAGCCCATTTAATCATTTGCTCTTTTACCGTCTCATCCTATTATATATGAGAAATGTTAGAGGGTGCTTTTCCCCCCAGACATCAATATAAATAACTGTCTTTAGTTCAGAATGTGGTGATGATTATGTTTTATAATTCTTTGCAGAACTAATGTACACAGTTGAACTTGCTGGTGGCCTTGGTGCTATTCTGCTACTGCTTATTTGTTTAGTCACTATCTACAAATGTTACAAGATTGAGATTATGCTATTCTACCGGAATCATTTTGGTGCTGAAGAACTAGATGGAGGTAAGCAAGCAAGTTACTTTGTACATTTCCCCACTTTTCTGTGGAACCTATTTCTTTGTCTATACTAAGGTGCTAATTTTTAATATTCTATTTTTTTAAAGGCATTGAGGCAGTAGTCCTGGATTGCATCTCTTGGCTTACATTGAGTAATGAATCAAAATTGTTCTAGATAGGATGTGATTTTTATGAGGGGCATGCATTCAGAGATACCTGAGCTGAAGTTAAATGTGAAATTAGCTGTTTCACTTTGCCTTGGGGCATCTGAAATGACCCAAACACTCTCAGGTGAAGTCCAGTATCAGCAACTGGGCTCATTGGCCAGCTTTCTTGTCTCTTGGGATGCCAGTCCCCAGGTGGGGGTGGAGAATCCCCCAATTTGGCTGGTGGGGGAAGACCTGCCCCTAAGGTCCACCCCTAACAGTGACCACTAGTGGCCACCCCTCTCCCTTCCCTACTCTGAGATTTAAAGGGCCTCCAGCTGATCAGTGGGAGCATGCAGCCACTTGGAGTTCAGGCATAGGCCCCCCGCTTGACAAAAGCATTTAAAGGGTCCCTTCAAATGCTTTTTCGCAAGAAGCAACAGGGCCACATGTGCCTGATCTCCAAGTGGCGAATTTGCTGCTTGGGGTCACAGTCCCCAACATGATGACAGTACTTCTGAATGACATCATCATGTTGGGGGTGTCCCCGCTCCCTCCAGAAACACCCCAAAAGCCCCCCCCCCGAGACTAGGAAGGACTTGGCAACCCTACTTGTCTCTGGCTGCCAGGGCCAGTAGCAGAAGGCCAAGAGTTATGGCAGCCTCTTAATTGACTGCTGACTTCTTCCTCATCCCTCTTGTCTCTCCAGGTAGGTCCAGAGGCAACAGGGAATTCCCCAGACAACAATAAAATATAAGTACAATAAAACTGTCTAAAAATGCCCCATATGTTTATTAACTAAATTTATGTCTTCTGAAACTGCACGAACATAATGGTTTGAGTAAAATTTGGTAAAATCCTTCATGTCAAGTTGATGCAGTAGTCATTTTTATTGTATTTATTCAGCCCAAATGAAATCCACCTGTGGTAAAGGTAAAGGTTCCCTTGCTCAAAAGCCAGTCGAATCTGACTCTAGGGTTGCAGTGCTCATCTCTGTTTCAAAGCCGAAGAGCCAGCACTGTCCGAAGACGTTTCCGTGGTCATGTGGCCAGCATGACTAAACACCAAGGCGCACGGAATGCTGTTACCTTCCCACCGAAGTGGTACCTATTATCTACTTGCAATTTCTTGCTTTTGAATCGCTAGGTTGGCCAGAGATGGGGCCAGAGACGGGAGCTCACTCCGTCTTGTGGCACCCGGGTCTCGAACTGCTGAATTACTGAACCTGACAATATTCTCTAGCAAAAAAATCACATTCACAATGATTATTTTAGAAAGGCTGGAAGTTATGCTTATAAGGACTTAACAAAATTTAAAATTCACTTCCAAAAATCTACCCTGTAGAACAAGATTTATCTCCCTATAGCTGATCAGTATATTTATTGACTTGTTCTGATTTGTTAAGAATTTTGATAGAGGTGAGAATTCATTTATTAGATCTTAAAGTTTAGAAATTGAGTGAAATGGTTTTGACAAATCAGTAATGTATCGTCATCATATATTTGTATTTAATATTTTACATATAATTTCTATTCCAGTTATGTCTAAGTCTAGATATAACAATAAAGAAGGCAAAGAATATATTTGACACTAGCCTGATACCCATGCTTCACTACGGTATTTAAGTTCCGTAAATCCAGTTATAATACTGATGATGTGAAGTTTGAAATGTAACATTTGTTGTAGGAATTCTAATGGAGAAGATTGTAGTGTAAAAAATGAAGTGAGACATACGTACTTTGTTTTTCTCTATGAAGGACGTTGGTGGTTCTGCCCTCAGGTGCTAGGATCACCAGGCTGCTTGGTGAGCTCACTGTAGAGCAGGCCACATAGAACTGTCCATTTAAGAAGCAATCGTCTGTTAAGTCAGCTCCTACCACCTTCCACGAAAGTGATGGCCTCTCAACTTGTGTTCCTGGATTGTTTTGCTCATATGGAGACTGTGTTGTTCTGAGTACCTCAGGGTGATCTTGCTGGTACTTGGCCTGTGCAACTCAGTGCACCACAGGATTTCTATGTGCAAATATCTTTGCCACATTCCTAAGTTGCCTCCTCCTTGTAGCGTTGGTGTATCTGGCTTGACGTTTGCCAGGAGCTTTCATGGGGGCAGTAAGAGGTGAGAGGTGTGAGGGGGAGTTGGTGTGAGGGAGTGGTGATATGGTGGACATTTCTTCAGGTTCATGAGGGAGGCACACATCAAAATGGCTCCTAGAAATGTCCTTTACTATTGCCCCATGAACATTCATTAACTCAATTCCCATGCTGGCTTTTTTTGAAAAATGTCTATTCAGGAGTCTTGAATTGCTGATTTCTGTAACTGTCCTCAGCTGTCTGCAGTCTCTTCTACTGTGTTTTACCTTAGAACATTGACATCACAGCTGAGCAATCAGAGGGAGGTGGGTGCAAGTAGGCAGGTTTTACCTCAGAACTCTGAACTACACAGCTGACCGAGGTTTCTTGGTGCAGGAGTTTGGCCTGGGCATTGATTTTTTTATTTTTTTTTTACAAAAATGCTTATTTATGTTACATTTAAGAAGTGGGACATAACTACATATTCAAAACACCATCTGAGCGATCAGATATTAAGCAAGTTCATATGAACCAATTTTCTAGAACCTACATTGTGAGAAGTTAAATAACCTAATAAAGGAAACCACTTTTCTACAAATTTGGGGTATATTTCCATAGTGGGTGGGAGTGTGGCTGAAGCCATTGATGAGGCTGGGCCAGCAGCATTGCTAAGGTGATCCTGCTGGGGTGGCATCCCTGATGGATTAAAGTACCCTGGCCATGCTCCTACACCTGACAGACATCCGCCTGTCTGGTGTTGGGGGGAGTGTGTTTAAAGTCATCAGGGAAGCTGGGCCAGCAGCAGGTAATCCTGCTAAGCAACTGTAAGCATCCCACCCCCCTCCTACACCTGACAAACATCTGCCTATGTGGTGTAAGGGGGGGCTATTGTGTTTAAAGGGATCAGGGAGGCTGGATCAGCAGCAGCGCTAAGGCAGTCCTGCTGACCAAACCTCCCCAATGGCTGTAAGCATCCCACCTCATCTCCTACTCCTGACAGCCAGCTGCCTGTCCAGTGTAGGAGGGGGAGGGGAGGAGTATTAGAAGCCATTGCGGAGGCTGGGCCAGCAGGATCACTAAGGCATTACTGCTGGGGCAGGCTCCCTGATGGCTTTAAGCAGCCTGGACCCTCTGCTTTACCTGACAGACAGCCGCCAGTCAGGTGTAGGAGGGGGGAGCGTGTTTGAAGCCATGGGGAGGCTGGGCCAGCAGCACTGCTGCACCTCACAGGTGGTTGGCCATTCCTGATTTCCTCAACTGTCATTATCTCTCTGCAGTCTCCTGTAACTTTTTTTTAAAAAAACCTCAGAACACTGACCTCTGCAGCTGACTAATCAGAGGGGGGGGGGTGCAAGGAGGCAGCAGCCTGGCAGCCACATAGGAAGCAATGGGGGAGCACATTTTACCCCTTTTGACCCCCTTAGGGGTCGAATTTCTAAACATCCCTTCTTAGTGAGCATCTATGCCATGGTAGGAGTGCTCTCCCCGAATTTCATGTTTCTAGGACCAGGGATTTGGCCCGGGCATTGATTTTACAGTGAGGGAACTTCCTTTTATGTATATAGATGTGACTCTGAAAAATTTGCAGTGCTATCCTAAGCAGGTCTTCTTCAGAATTCTGCTCAGGTCTACTCAATATGGGGTTTACCCCCAGGAAAATGTCCTCATATTGAACTGTTAAAACATCAAGTACTGAGAATCAGTCTTGAACCCAGGTACTTAAAATGGGAGCAGATTTATCTATAATACATTACATATAGAATAAATGTTAATTACAGTTTATCATTGGGATATAAAGATAGCAAAACAATGTGTGAAATCAAAATATGATTGCAATTTTAATTTGATGAAAATTTAACCTTCTGTATGATTTAAACACCCTTTAAATACAAAAATGTCAACATGCTTCTTTTGGGGGGTATTTTTTTGCATTGTGTGTGTGTGTGTGTGTGTGTGTGTGTGTGTGTGCACGCGTGTGTGTGCCCATGCCTAGAAGTCATGGCAGCCTCTGACACATACTGGGGCATGGAGGATATTCAGAGAAATGGATTGATAGCCTGGCTCTGCCTCTGATCCTGGTATTCTTTGGAGGTCTCCCATCCAAATATTTGCCAGGGTCGTCAACATGCTTCTTGTGTTTCATATGGGGGGGTGTGAAATCAAAGACTGATCTTCTAATATTCGGAATATGGAATTAGTTAGTTACTTGCATATAATGGATGCATTAGTTCACCATCTAATGGCAAGACTGAATTTTGTGTGCTGTAATGCAATGTAGTAATAAATGGAAATATATGACATTCACGTCTTTATTCTAAAGCCTACATAAATATTCTCAATTGCTGAAGACTGGTCAGTACTGCTTCAGCAAAAGGGGAAATTTCTGCCAATTCCCTCATTTCAGTGCAGCCCCCACTCCTACCCATCTGATGTTCCCCCTGCCTTTCATCAGAACACCCCTCCCAGAACAGCTTTTCAGGGGGGATGCACAAAGCTACAAACAGAACTTCCAAACCGTTTGTTTCTTTTGACGTATCAGTTGTCCAAAATGATTTGAAAATAAATGGAAATGGATTGTACTGCTGCCCTAAACTGTTATACCATGTAAGTCCATTGAAAGCACTGTTTGAGGTTTCGTAAGCAGTACTTTTCTGTTTAGAAGTTATGGTTTTAGGTCTGAATTCTGTGAATCAGCGCTTTCTTCAGTGAGCTCAGAAGATCATGCTCAAGGGGTCTGCTCCCTTAGGAGCCCATACTACTACATCATCAGCTGGACACAATCCCAGCCAAAGCAGTGACTCGGAATGCATGAATATGCCCCTATGTACGATGTGCCATTTTAACATCATTTATATGGGGGGAAAACCCAGATGCTAATTTCAATGGTAATATGTATCTGTTAGTTTTGCCTTGAGTGTGGAGAACCCATGTCAGAAACTATCTCTCCTTATATATAAAAGAGTTTTGGTGTGACTCCTGGACAAGCTCCCACAGCCTTTTGCCCACTCAGCTGCCACTCTTATGGACTCCAAATCCCCTGGCTGCATTGCCTCGCTGCGTTGGCTTGGCCCCGCCCACAGAGCCGGCAGCCAGCATTTTGTTCTCAGTCTGGAGGGAGCCGGCGAAGGGAATGGACACTCTGCTGAGGAAGCGGCAACCCCTCCACGGGGGAGAAGGAGGCAGACCTAGTGAGCGATAGCAAGCAGGGGAAGCACTCACCTTCGCTGCCCCTTGTGGCTTTTCTCCCTTGGCTGCAAGGCTGGCGCTTTGTCAGGGCGATAGCTCAGCAGGATGTACCACAGAGAAGGCTGCCCAGCACCTTTCAACGGCTTCCCCACCTTCCTTCAGTAGCAGCGGCAGCACCAGGGAGGGTCTGGCTTGGAGGAAACGAGCTGCGACTCTTGGAAAGCTGGACACACTCCTGAGGAAGACACTTCTCTTGGCTCCTGTGTGCACCTAACTGTGACTGACTGTCCCCTCAGTGGCTCTTGGTAGGCAACCAACTTCTGTCAGTAAAAAAAAAAAGGACTTTCAGCATAACCCCTCCCCCACCCACTGCCAGCTTGGCCACTTTTGTGTCAGAATACATTTAAACCGGCTCTCTCTCCTTTTTGGCTCCACCATGGCTGGCTGGCTAATGAGGTGGGCCAGTGACATCAAACCGTTCTCTTCAACCCCCTGCTGTGTGGCTGACCTGGAACCTGGAGATCTCCTGCTGTTACAATTGATCTCCAGATGACAGAGATCAGTTCCCCTGGAAAAAATGGCTGCTTTGGAGGGTGGACCCTATGGCATTATCCCCTGCTGGGTCCTTCCATCCCCCCCAGTGCTGCCCTCCACAGGATACACCCCCCAAATCTCCAGGTATTTTCCTAATCAGAGCTGCCAACTGTACTTTCTCCTCAGTGCCTGTTGCTAGGCAATCAGGTTCTGTCAGTAAAAGGCCCTTTCCACACCTATTTTGGCCTTTGGGAGAAAACTCATTGGGGCCACTCATGATAGGGTTGCCAACTCCAGGTGGGAAATTCCTGGAGATTTGAGGGATGGAGCCTGGAGAGGTTGAGGTTTCAGGAGGGGTGGGACCTCAGACAGGTGCAATACCATCGACTCCACCTTCCAAGCCAACCATTCCCTCATGGGGAACCATTGTTGCCAGTCTTGAGTGGAGGGATGGGAATCACGCAGAATTACAACTGCTCTTCAAATGGCAGAGATCAGTTCCCCAGGAGAAAATGGTGGACTCTGTCATTATACCCTGCTGAGGTCGCCACAGCAAACTGACACTGAGTGCCCAAGGCTGGGGCACTCTCCCAGAGCCTCTTCCTAGATCTCGTTGTATTTATTTCCCCAATGGGCCTTATTCCTAGTATTTTTTATAAATCAAAGCTTCATGCTCATGAAAGTTAGTACTATCTCTAGTAGTGACACAACAGCAACAATCAGCAGTGAAGGGAACTCCCCAGGGACTAGGATTGCTAACTGGTCTGGAGGAAAATATCCTGTCCCTTTTACAAAGACTCAATGTGTGAAAAGAGGCAGTTGAAGTTTTTCATGGCATAAAGGTGAATAACATCACTTGGTTAAAAAAATCCTGTTTAACTTCTCTTAGGCTGCAATCAGATGGGCAGCTTTGCACAGTCTGGCCACACCTCTAATTTGGTCAAGGTTTTTTTGTACTGGGAGAGTCATGATCAGATGTCAGATGTCGCACTGATCACCATGGCCACCAGCAGCTCCTCTGTGACATTGAGCCTGCTGCTGCTACCACCTTTTTGTCGGCCTCCCACTCCAGCCCTCTGTGTCTACCTTGCCACTTTTTGCTGCCCTGCCTGCCCCACTGTTGAACCTGTGCAGGACTGGCCACTTCACCTACCAAGCCCCTCTGGGCCCTGCACTCAGCCCTTCTCTGTCAGCAGCAGTATTGGGTGCAGCCTCAGCCCCACTGCCAGCAGCTGTACCTCCCTATCTGCCATCCAGTGTTCCCTCTAAGCTGAGTTAGTGTGAGCTAGCCCACAATTTTTTAGCCTCTTGCTCACAGATTTTTGCCTTAGCTCAGGAAGGATGACTCCAGAGCAAACTAATTGATGCAGCAGCCAAACCGCTCCCTCACAACTTTAATGCCAGCAGTTCACAAAGTAAAATTTCTGCTCACAAGACTCCACAGCTTCCAGGGAACATTGCTGCCATCCTGCCCGTCCTTGCCTGCTCACTCCTAGGCTTGCATAAGCAGTTTTAAATGAGACTTGGGTGAATAACTGCTTATGCGCTCATCGCTCAAAGGTTTTTTAAATGGTGGCAAAACCAGAAATGAGTGATCTGACTTTCCAAAAGGCTTCACCCCACAAGAGAGTGATCAGACATCTGCAGAAGTGCTATGAAACTAGTAGAATCCATAAATACTGGCTTTTCTATAGTGTTGGGGATGAGCACAAGGGCCCATTGACTGGGGAACAGGAGACATATGTGGCTGTCTGGACATGCATGTTAGATCAATTGGGGGAGAAGCAACAACAATGGATCAAACAGCTCATCTGATCACAGCCTTAAAGAGACAGGACATTTTTTCTACAGGCAGCTGACAACACTATGTGGGACCTAAAGAAGGCTGAAGCAGATGCCTTTTGCCACCAGTGGAGCAGTATCAGACTAATGGTTTTGTAGTTACCGAACAAATTGTTTTTAAAAGGCAAATCATGCTATAGATAAAACAATTATTCAAGCTGCTTTTTAAACTGTATGAATGAACATGTAAGCTGCCTTATGCTGGTCCCATATTCATGTTTGCTTGGAAGACTCAGATGTTACATACATTTTTTCCTACAGTGACAATAGCATTGTATTCTGTTCATATATACATCTCGGTATACAGCAATGTATTTTTGCTATGTGGCTGTGTAAGCTTTGGCAGTGTTTTCAAATAAATGTGATGGGATGCATTTAGCATAGATTAATGCTTTGTTCATTCAAACAGGGGTGCGCTATATGTAATTTTTTATTATTATACCTTTGTACAAGATCATTTTTATTCCATCAGCTTATATGTTGGAACCCACTCTGAGCCCCACATTAGTGGGAGACAGCAGGATACAGATTGAAATTAACAACAACAACTCTCTTTGGTAACCTTTCCAATTCTGTTTGCTTTTTTGTTTTATATGACTTTTACATCATTGTAAGTTATGTCATTTATACACACTATTTGTGCAAAATAAGCATCTATTTTAATGGCATACATCTATTGCATTTTGTGGAAAAGAACACCCTAAGTCTAGAGAAATAATAAAATAACCTTATAGAACCACAGTTTTCACAAAGCAAGTAAAATGGAAAGCTCCTTGAATGATCATTTGTCTGGTATTTATTCATCATGCCTTAGCAGAATACTCTACGTAATTTTTTGATTGGCCATGTAAATATCTTACAGGAACACAGAGAATATTTTATATCTCCATCATTTAAATCATTGTTGAACTCAAAACCTTACAGGAGCTTTTTAACTTTTCCAGTCAGTTAGACTGACATCTAAGACTCTAATGCAGTGTCTAGAGACCTGTGTTACAAGCATTGCAGCAGTAATATTTAATTTAAATTCTTTGCAGTAATAAGGGCAACTATGATGTATTTTCTAAAGTTATTAGAATAAAACTAAGCAAATATCTAACATTAATAATAGATCATTAAGTTTGGTACTAACTAATTTAAATAGCTTCTATCTCATGTTTCCATCAACCTCAGATCTCAGATTTGACAAGTGGGAGGGTCTGAGAGACAAAAAAACAACAACACCACATGATAAAAAGATTTTGTTATTGCACTTTAAAAAGCTAGCCATTTTGTGTTTAAATTGTTATTTACAGCATTTTTTGTTTTAATGCAATATAAGAATATTTGAAGAATTTATTTTAATACGTTTGTATTAAAACACAGAAATGTTAGAATTCAATTATTCATCATGTGGTTGAGACTAAATATTAAGGCATAATGAATTTGTATGAAGACAGCTAGGGATAATACTTGCTGTATTCCCCAGTGCATTTATGTGCTATCAGTGCTCCTATAAAGCCTAAAGAAATCTGCCATTTCAAAGGCATTCAGGATTATGCTGGGAAAGTCCAACAACCAGCTGATAAGCACATATCCTTTGGAATTTAAAGTTCATCTTCCGGCCTTCGGGCAGGATTTTCTTGTGAATTGCCTAGGTCTCCGTAAGCAATACAGATTAATTGTCGCACAAGGACATGAATGTGCAAGTAGTGACTATTTTATGAATGTTATGCATTACAAGTAGCAGAAGCAGAAGTCAACAGATTAGCAACATGTCAAGAGTGGGCAGCTGAGGTTTGTGTTCAAGAACAAAAAAAATTAGGAGTCATATTACAATCTTTCCATAACCTCCAGTGAAATATCAGTAACATGATGTATAATAATATTTTAGGGCTTCATCAAACTAAATCTTGGCCATTTCTAATTTCTAGGGCTTAAACTATTTATCTCTATTTTAAGGTAGAATTGCAAATTCATACAGAATTTGCACAGCTGCCAGACAACCATGATAAAGGTACCCATCTTCCATCCTTTCCTTGTACCTCTAGTACCTTCAACAACAAGCTTTGCATACCTTCCCGAGATGCAAACCTTTGTTAAAGAGAGGCTCTGGCAATGTCATTAGTTTGGACTGAGGTCCACGAGCAGGACGAGTGTCCTTTAAATGGGTGTTTAAATCAGTCTCGCAACCAGAAAAGCGAGGCTGGAGTGTAGCCTTTGTTTCGCACAAAGAGAGACAGCTGCTGAGGAAAAAGGCAGGCTGCCATAAGCTGTGGAGCGGAGCAAACCATTCTCCTGCCCGGGAGATGGGAGTGGGAGAACCACCCAGAAATGTTTTGTTGTTGTTGTTGTTGTTCGATCAATGGGAAAGCTAAGAGACTCCTTGCAAGGGCAAGGCACAACGCAAGCGTCCATGCGAATGAGGGACGCCGGAGAATCTAAAGGGATGGAAACCCCAATTTTTAGAATAGTAAAAAGGAGGAAACTTTTTGCTGTGGCATGTTCTCTTGCATATGTTGACTGCAGCAAAGATACATTGTAGGAAAATGGGCAAAAATTTCCCCAATTCCCCCACTAACTTTCTTCTTGCAGGAGGAACTTTTGCTTGGAAACACCAGCTTGACTGCTTGGCGAAGCAGCGTCAAGGGCTCGAAAAGCGCTGCATTTAAATGCAGAGACAAACCGTTAAAAATCACCAAGTGCCCGCTGCACATAGAAAGAAATGGGAGTTCTTTGTCTCCCCCCCCCCCACTATTCAGCTTTATCTTTTAATACTAATGTTTTAGGGAACTAATGTATACTAACTGGTTAGGGAAAGGTATTAATATTCTAAAAATTATACTAATGTGTTTCTTTCTGTTCACTCTTTCTAAATTAAAGCTCCCATTATTTATAAAAAGAATCGTCGGTGCAAGGCACCCATTGGTAGCCTCCTGTACAATGTCATGAAGATCCATCCATGGTTCTTCAGGCACTCTGTCTATCAAATCTAATCCCTTGAACCTATTCTTTACCTCCACTGTGTACTCTACACATGGATATCATCAGATGGGCAACATTGAAATTGATTATGTCATTTGCAGTCAAAGATGGAGAAGCTCTACACCAGTGGTGTCAAACTGAATCAGGCCCCCGGAGGTGTTTTATTTTATTTTTATTTATAATTTGGATTTATATACCACCCTTCTCTGAATTCACACCTGAATTTCAGGCACCATCTCTAGAAGTGTACAAGAGACATGGCAAGACTATTTTATTTGCCTGGCCTTTTAATAAGCTGAAGGCTGACGACATTTTTAAGGAGATTATAATATATTTTAAATTTGAGTTTGTAATAAACCACCTGAGACATGGGAAATATGAAATATAAGTATTTAATTAATAAATACAATTAAAATGTAATAATGTGGGCAATAAATATACTGATCTCCCCACATCACCTCAAATGTAGCCCTTATTGTTCTTGGCTGTTTAGGATGATAGAGAAATATATTGCCTAGTGCTGTAAGATTTTATATGGATTAGTGCCACAGAAAATAGTTACGGGTACAATTTTATTCTAGATAATACAAGGATCACAGAGACATTTCTGTTTCCACATTGATATATTTGTTTTTTAATGAGATTTACCATATGCATTTGGGTATGTTGAGTTGATAGCTTGATACATTAAAAATCCACGTGAACACTTCATTGATGGTTTCCCATGATCCATCATTCCTACACCCAGGAATGGAGCCTGTGTCCCCACAGTTTGCATACATGTGGGTACTGTGCACACATGCAGCAAATGTACATAGAAGGCGTTGGGTTAGCATATTAATGAGTGAAGAGCATGGCTTGCTCTCATTCTCATTATTTGGACTTGGGATGTCCATTTGGTTCATCTGAACCGAATGCACCCCCGAAAATAGGCCATTCGGCCCCCTTTCGGGCAGCCACGGGCTGAGTCAGAATCTCTGGTCTGATTCGGCCCGGCAGCAGCTGAAAAACAGCCAGGGAGGGAAGGCACTTTAAACTGCTTTCCCTTTCATGGCTTGCTTGGGCGCTTGCGGACTGCGGGGCCCCCGAGCAAGCCAACTTCCATGGCTCACGTGCCCCGTGCCCACCAGGCACCCAAGTTAGCCGGCACACAGATGGAAGGGATGGGGGTTTAAACCCCCTTCCCTTCCATGGTTTGCTTGTGGGCCCTGCAGCCGCCAGGTGCCTGAGCTAGCTGGCACGCAGATGGAAGGGACGGGGGTTTAAATCCCCTTCCCTTCCATAGCTTGCTCGCGCGCCCCGTGCCTGCCAGGTGCCCAAGCTAGCTGGCGCACGGATGGAAGGGATGGGGGTTTAAATCCCCTTCCCTTCCATGGCTTGCTTACGTGCCCCGTGCCCACCAGGCGCCCGAGCTAACTGGTGCGCAGATGGAAGGGATGGGGGTTCCACCCACTCAAAGCCTCACCCTCTAGGGATAAGCGCACCTCTGCATATCTGATAGCAGACCTCACCTTTTCTCTACAATTCATCCCGTTTTAAGTAAAGCGAAACCCAAAGAAGGAGTAGCATTTTATGAAAATCCTTTTTGAGAGTCTGCAAAAGTAAGTGGCAAAAGTGTGGGGGGTGTCCTTTCTTGGATTCTACACCCTGACCTTGTGATATTCAGCAGAGACAGAGGCAGTGTTGCTCTCTCATCCATGTATCTGTAACAATGTTTCCTCAGAACAAAGTTTGGGTCTTGTGGCACCTTTAAGACCAACAAAGTTTTATTCAAGGTATAAGCTTCCCTCAGTCTTTTGTGATTGGCTAAGCCTTCTGTAGACCCATGGAAATGAAAACTGCTATGTTATAAATATATAGGTTTAGCATAAAAGCCACACACACCCATCAGCACTGTCAAGCAGGAGATAGAATGGTGCAATGGAAGGAATGTTTCATTTGAATTTGAATGACAAAATTCAAAGTCAACTGCAAAGCCAAAGAGATGACTGTGAGCAAGTGACACTGAACCTACTTCACATGGTTGTTGTAAAATGAGAGGAGGATTTATTGTGACTTCCTGAGATAGGGTGTTGAAAAAATAAAAATATGTGATTTTGTTTTGTTTTCAAAGGAAATACGGGATTTAGCTCACATTCAAATAAATTGAGGGTTATTAAATTAAAATCCCTCCCTCTGTCAAGAATTTACAGTTTACATCAAGCCTGAACTTTCCTGGATTGGTTCCCAATCCCCTTTGGCATATGGGTGAGGCCTGGAACAAGGATTATTATGTATGTTCAATCCCTTGCACAACCGCTAAGTGCTGAAACTTTCTTTGCTGCTGGAATGTGGAGTTCCTAATGCTTTTGCTATCACACTTTTATTCCATCTTTCCTCTAATGTCTAATGTTTAAACCCACTTCTCTTCCATGGCTTGCTCGCGGACCCTGTGCCCGCTAGGTGACCGAGCTAGCCGGCACACAGATGGAAGGGACGGGGGGTTAAATCCCCTTCCCTTCCACGGCTTGCTCGCGTACCCTGTGCCCACCAGGCACCCAAGCTAATCGGTGCACAGATGGAAGGGATGGGGGCTTAAATCCCATTCCCTTCCATGGCTTGCTTGCAGGCCCCGCACCCACCAGGCACCCAAGCTAGCTGGTGCACAGATGGAAGGGATGAAGGTTTAAATCCCCTTCACTTCCATGGCTTGCTTGTGGGCCCCATGCCCACCAGGCACCCGAGCTAGCTGGTGCGCAGATGGAAGGGACGGGGGTTTAAATTCCCTTCCCTTCCATGGCTTGGTTGCGCACCCCGTGCCCACCAGGCACCCGAGCTAGCTGGCACACGGAAGGGACGTGGGTTTAAACCCCCTTCCCTTTCATGGCTTGCTCGTGGTCCCCGCGCCCGCCAGGCACCCGAGCTAGCCTGTGCACAGACGAAAGGGACAGGGGTTTAAGCCCCCGTCCCTTCCGTGGTTTCTATGGCTCGAATGGCTGCTGCAGGTCACTTAAAGTAGAAGGGAAAGGCAGCAAGATCTTTTGGGGGCTGATTGGCATTGCTGGCAACTCAGTGACATCACCTATGGGGCAATCAAAAGTGATGTCTTCACAATGCTCACAACATCACTACATTGTTGGTAAGCACCCCCCCCCCCCAAAAAAGGTTGGTCTCCTACTGGTTGCCAGCTGGGAAGTATGAGACCTTGAAGAACATTGTAAGTCACACATCTGATGAAGTTCAGCTGACTCAGTTAAGAGCCTAGGGTTATTCTGTACCCAGCATTACTGTTAGAGAAGCAAGTTCAATTCAGAAGTTTTATGGCATTAGCTCAGAAGCCATAGGAGAGAAATAAATTAAGGCAGCAGCAAAAAAATGCTTTGTTTCAACTATCTCAACCCTGGAAGAAGACCTGACTGATCTAGCTACCTGGATCCATGCCACTCGACTGATCTAGCTACCTGGATCCATGCCACAGTAACATCAGGATTAGACTACTGAAATGCACTTTTACATAGGTCTTCCTTTGAAATTGGCATAGAAAATCCAGTTGGTATAGAACACTGCAGCTCAGTTATTATCAGGAGATAGAAAAGGCAGACACGTTGCACCCAATCAGTGGTCACTCCATGGGCTGTCCATCCACAACCAGGCTCAATTCTAGGTACTGACTATCATGTACAAAGCCTGTGTACCCTTGGAACCTCATATTTATAAGACCATCTCACCTCCTTTGTTCCACCATGACAACTCCACTCATTTTTTCAGGGTCTACTGCACATGCCACCCTGCAGATAGACAAGATCAGCAACCATGTATAAACATACTTTCTCTGTTGTGACCCCCACCTGAGGAGGTCAAGAAGGCTCCCATGCTCTGAATTCCAGTGGGGGATTTAATATGAATATCAAAATTGTACTGGGGACCCAGATAACCCAGAATACCAGTATATATGCACTTCCCAAAATCTGAATCTGAAAAATACTCATTCAGATTTTGGTAATCCTCATCCTAGTAAATTGCTTATTCAAAGGCTCCTCATATCAATTGTATCAGCCTACAATGTGCTTACAATGTGTTTCTTTGTATGACCTGTTATCTACTTACACTGTGTAGTGTTTTGAGCTTCAGTAAGAACTATTGATACAGTAAATAAACAAATAGTTAAATATTGGTCTAATCTATCAGAAAAGGCAACTGGAGCAACCACCACTAGAGTGCTGTCCTCCATACTGCAAAGTGTTGTGGCCCTGAATGTCCTTTGAATGGAATTGGTATCTTGGAAACCCAAACTGATCATCTAGGAGTAATCCAGTGCCATCTGCAGATCTAGGGAATGTTCTCTTTCTACTGATCAAGGGGGAAAAGAACCTTTCCTGAGCCTATACAAAAGTGCAGGTATTTACCATGTATGCTAAACTTGGGGGAAATCCACATGTAAACATGTAATGCTCACGTGTGAACCTACCTCTGCCTTGTTTGGTTATGAACAGTATTTGTGATCTAGAATGTAATATCATCTGTGATATAGTGAGCAGGGATGAGCTTACCTGTCCTGCTTCACATCACCCTTCAGTACTGCTCTGTAGCCAGCACACAGGATACTCTGGTTCAACAACAGGACTGTATTGCTTCCAGTTGGGAGAGAACACTTTCAAATGGAAAATACTAATGCCCACACAGACTGAAAGACTGAAACCAACACCAAGAACTCAAACTAAGTGAGGCCCCTCTCATTCAGACTTTGAGAGGGAAACAGAAGCTAGTTTTTGAGGGCTCGGGTAAAGGTATACACACTAATATACATAACATTGTCCTCACAAAGTATGAAATGAGAATGGGTGAAATCTAATTGTAACATTTTTATCTCAGAAAAGTAACTGTATTCATATGGCCTTATTCCATTCCTAGTTTGAACAAAAATAGAATTAGTGTTAATTAGTTTTTCAGTTCCATATTAATGCTTATTATTAAAGTTTTCCTGGGATGATCGTAGTAGTTGAATTTGCTTGGTATTGTAAAATCTTTTTGCACATCTCATGCTGACAAATGCAGTAGGAATAACTCCAGATAACAGTGAAAGCCTTTTGAATAAACAGTTGTTAAAGACAGAGATTTCAGAAAGCAGATTTTTTTTTTCTCCTGCCAGCTCAGATGTGTCTGGTAAACATTTTCAGCTTCCTAGGTTCTATGTATTCAATAGCAGGTGGTGTTTTTCTTCCTAAGCACAGAACAAGAGGGTAGTGTGTTTATCACTAAAGCACAGCTATCCTGACAAAAAGCAGATATTTCAAATGGCGTAATCTATAGTCAAAGCCAGAGTGCAAGCACCAGATCAATCACATTTTCATTTGGAAGATGCATTGGTAGAAGACCTTAGTTGCACTTTTCTCAGGCTTTTTAGAACAAATTAGGAAGTCATCTTGAAAGAGATCATGACAGGGGGTTCACACTAGCTCAGCATATCAGTGGAATGTAACTTGTAGGGCTAGGATAGGCAGTCTGTCTTTTGCCTGCTGCAACCTGGCTTGTGCACCATACATTCCTTGCGCACCTCATTGGTGCCAACTGCCTCCCTGATGGCCTCCATCTCCATGGACATTTCAGAAGTGGCCATGGTGTTTTCCCTGACTCCCCAATGCCAACTGAGAGGATGCAGGCACAAGCAAACACTCACTTCCCTCACTGTCAAAGGCCTGGGCTGAATAGCTGAAGAGTGGCAAGTTCAGCAAGACCAATTGCTCAACCCTCCAGGGGAGCAGATGGGAGCAGTGGCGGCTGACAATGTCACCCAATGTCAGAGGAAAAATACACTCTGCCCACCTGTCAGAGGGCACAAGAACCTAAGCCATGAGATCCCGCCAGATCATCTCTTTCTTGGTGATATACTATATTATTGGTTGCAGAATTAGTCAGTATGCTGAGTTGGTAGAAGATTCATTGGCTTCTAAGATTCATGATTGTTTTAAGTTAAAATCACTTCTTTTTCAGGGATAAAATTCTATTCACCTGGGATTAATCTGTAAAGCAGCATAACATTCTGACTAACTAGGGCCCCGGTCACACGGGAGGATTTGATCCGGAAGAGGAATGGATCGGGGGCGCATCAAGCAGGCCCGATCACACTGCAACATCTGGGAAGGGGCGCGCACCCATCCCCGATCTGTCTCTTCAGCCCACAAATGTGCATCAAAAAGGTACTAGCAAAACAGCAGTACCTACAGGATGATGCGGGCCAACAGAAGGCGTCTGGTCGGGGAAGCACTGGTAGGCCGTCGCAGCCGGCGCCATTCCCCATCCCACGCATGCGCACAACCATGCTGCTGCCGGTTTGCTGCACACCGTGTGATCATCTGCTGGGGCATGGAGCCACGGGGGCACGTCGGATCGCACTCCCGCGGTTCTTTTTGCTTCGGCTCTGATTTGCTGCCCTTCAGTGGCGGATCATCCGGCTCGTGTGACCGGGACCAATGCCTTCCAAAGCAGAAGTCAATGAAGAATTGAAAGTCTCCTGTATCACCAGCATGGTCCCAACTCCTAGTGTACCTATCTCCTTTCTGCTAGCTGGATCCCATCTTACATGCTTGCTGTTGCTTCTATATTTGTGCAAATGTTATCTACCCGTGTAGCGCTGCACTCTGCCTGTGCAAAGGTTTTAGGAGTAACCCCATACCACCCCAGTTGGTGTAACACCAATGCAAATAGGACTATTTTTAAAGAATTCTAATTCACATGATTTAGAAAATGGTAATCTCATATGGAGGTGATTCACAAAATGCCCATGTGTTGCTTTTCACATGGGCCAGCCCACCACACTAATAAAATTGGCGTGTGTTTTTAAAAAACAGCCGTGAGTATTTTACATGAGTAAAATATGTGCTCCTGGTAAATAGCCAAATATATTTTATTTAACTTCTTAAAATTATGCTCTGCCTCCATACTTGGTTTGAAGTGGATTCCAAGCTTTCAAATAATTAAAATATAACAATAAAAGGGCCAATACAGTAAAATAAATACCAGCAGTAACCTTCTACTGCCCAAATAATTAACTATCACAAAACAAGAACTCTTTAGGGAATTGTTCTGCTTCAGCACTAAATCTCTATAGCATTACTTACGGACACAGAGTGGGATATTCAATTAGGCTTCTTTTACAAGCAATTGATATTCTCTATAACTTGTGCATAATACTGTCTAGAGTGTTAGATGGATTTTAACATTTCATTACTCCTACCATTGATTTTTTCCTACTTTTTCACAATGAAAATATAAATGTGAACTCTTATTCCACTGAATTAGTTTCAGAGCACTTGAAATTACTGACATTTTAATTAAAATTAATGACAGCCATTTTCATTCAGTTTTACCACTAAGCACATGGAATGAATATCTTGAAATGGATGCATTTATTCCTCTTTGAAAAAGAAATAACATTATGTTCAAAATAAAATTCTGCTTTAAAGCAAAAAAAAATTAAGTTTGTTTAAACAAAAAGCCAAATAAATAGAAATGAGTTTTCATTGTGGCATCTACTGCCTTGGTACACCTATGCCCCACATTCATTCCAACTATTTTGAGGTTTGAACTGGAAACAAAATGATGAAACAATTCTCAGAGTTGCTTGAAAAAATCTAAATATACCTAATTACACATCAATTTTTTTAAAAAGGTTGGCTGCGGTCACACGAGCCATTTGGTATGGAGGGGAAGCGAGCCTATTTCTCCTGGTGGAAATTGACACGGTGTTGCAAGATCAAAATCCCTTGTAGCTGTGGGCTCAGCCCATCACTGCCTGATCAGGCAAGTGGTGGTCCCCCCCCTTTTGTTTCCCATGCTCATAAACGATGAATTGCACCTCCACACTGAGGGTTCCCCATGGAGTATGCAGTTATGTGCATACTGCTAAGTGAGAGGGGAAAATGGCATGGAGTCAGGATGGAATGAGCGCATGCTTGAGCGATCAGACAGGGGAAAGTCCGTCCATAGCCTGTAGTCCATCCTTAGTAAGTATTAGGACTTTCCCTGGTGTCTTTTAACTCCACTTCCATGGCAAAGCAGCATGGGGTGCCAACAACTGTGGGACCTTTCCCAGATGTTGCAATTTGATCATGCCCTTTAGATCCATCAGGCATTCGCAGCTGGGTCAGATCTAAAGGCATGTCTTGACAGCTGTCTTTCAGTGGTTTAAAAACGATTTTCAGCATTATGAAGGCCAGCCTCATGTGGCTCATTTGGCCTTCATAATGCAGCCCTCCTCTTAAGCAAATGGAGTGCCTGCTGCTGCCCAGGCAGTTTAGGGGAGAAAGGAAACAATGCCCATCTAGTTCTCACACCCTTCTGTTGCTACTGGCTGCACTTGGTCAATGAGGAGAGGCCAATTTGAAAAGACTGTGAGTGCTGGAAAGATCTCAAGTTGCCTAATCTGTGGCACTGACTGCACCTAGAGAAGCCTGCACACTGATTGAGCTCTTCTAGCAGCCAACCCCTTCTAGCTCAGCTGGCTTTCATAACACAGCCCTTCTGTGAAGGTGGCACCTTCAGGCCGCACCAGAGGGGCACACCACAGGAGGCTGTCCCTCTGGCATGTCCCTCCAGCAAGGAGCTCTGGAAGGTGGCAGAACTCTATGTTGGATCTATTGCAAGCGGTGGTTCTGGAGGTCGGGGGTAGGGAAGTTGCATTTGGCTGCCTTCTAGCATGTGTGTTGTTCAATCTTGAATCAAGGTAGTGCAAGGAGAGGGAAGATCTGGTGGTGAGAGGAGTGTTCATGCCCAAGACAAGCAGGGAAATATAATGGTGCAGACTGCATGTCTAATCTCCATCCCATCCTTCAAAATATGGGTGGGGAGGCTCTTTTAGATGGCTCCACTTCAACTTTGATGTTGTACAATGTCAGATCTGTGAAAAATAAGATATCTACAATATCTGACCTATTGCTTGAAGGACAGGTCAACCTGGTTTGCTTGATTGCAACTTCGCTGGATGACTGTGATGTGGTCACTCTGACACAGCTCACACCAGCCATCATGACTTTTAAAATCTTACCAGGAAAAGGTATTGTAGCCATTAGTGAAAACTGTCAACTCCTTCCTGACTGAGGGGGCTGTCCCTAGGCTTTCAAAGAGGCAGTTGTTAGACCTCTGCTTTTAAAAAAACCCTTCATTAGCTAGGGATGAGGTCGCCGTTATAAGCCAACCTCCAATTTACCTTTTCTAGGGAAGACGAACGTTAGAGAAGCCAATGTTGGATCAGGCCAATGGCCCATCCAATCCAACACTCTGTCACACAGTGACCAAAAATACCAGGTGCAATCAGGAAGTCCAGCAGTGGGGCCAGGACACTAGAAGCCCTCCCACTGTTGCCCCACCCCAGCACCAAAAATACAGAGCATCACTTGCCCCGGACCGAGAGTTCTTATCTATACTTTGTGGCTAATAGTCATGGATGGTTTATCCAATTCCCTCTTGAAGCCGTCCATGCTTGTAGCCACCACCACCTCCTGTGGCAGTAAATTCTGTTTGTGGTGGCAGAGCAACTCCATGATTTCCTGAATGAAACGTCTGCCCTTGACGTGTCAATATGTTAGACTTAGATGGCTCTAGTTGCACTTCTGAACAATCTCCATTTAAAGTTGGACGGGAGACAGTCTTTCCTGTTGATACTGTTGGACCTCTCAGTGGCCTTTGATACAGTTGACCATTCCATTCTTATCCACTGGCTTGAATATGTTGATGTTAAGGGCATAACCCTTCAAGGGCATAACCCTGTCTGACCAGACACACAGTTCCGCCACCAGAGGCACAAAACCAACTGGTATTTGTCTTGTGGAGTGTCACAGGGGTCTATTTTTTCATACATGCTTCTTAATCTATGTATGAGGCTGCTGAATGAGACTGCCAAGAGCTCTGGGATTTGGTGTCATCAATATGCAGATGGTACCCAGCTCTATATTTCATTATCTAGGCCTTTAGATGCATCTGTCTTGGTTCTGAATTGGCACTTTTATGCTGTGGTCAAGTGGCTAAGGCAGAACAAGAGAAAGCTGAATCCAGATGAGACGGAGGTAATGCTGGTCAGGAAGGCTGATATTCTAGAAGTATTGAATCCACTTCTCTAGATGGAGTGAAGTTGTCTTTTTCAGATCAGGTGAAGAGCTTGGAATTGTTCATTGACCCCGGCTTGCTCTTTGAAAAGCAGTTTGGCATGGTGGCCAGGAATACCTTCTATCAGCTGTATCTGGTATACCAATTCTCTCATTACCTAGCCAATCTGACCACACTGATCCATGCTTTTGTAATATCATGATATGATTACTGCAACACACACTGCTAGCTCTTGCCCTTGAACACAATCCAGAAACTACAACTACAATGCCACTAAGACTTGAACATGACTATAGAATACCTTATGTAGGATGAAACAGAATCTTGAAATAACAGGTTTTCAACAATCAGTTGGTTTTCAAAGATTAGAAATCAGCCAGTTTTACCCAAAAGCAAGCAATTAAACATTATCTGTAAACTTTTCCCAGGTGATGTGCCTGTCCACGTAAATCTTCAGGAGGTGAAATTCACTGTGGCATTAATACATATTTTGTGCATACATCCAAACACTCTGCAGACTTTCCTGTAGGAAACTGATCCTGCAGAATCTCCAGACCAACCTGGAGGCAGTTTTCTGATTCAAAACAATATGTGAAGAAACAGCGATTTGAAACTTGGGGGAAATATGGTGGCATAGCATCAATTCTCCTATAACCATTTTTGTTTACTTCAAGGTGTTTGAAACAGTTTGAAGGCTGTGCAGTACAGTTTTTAACCAGAAAATTCTGCTAAAACTAAAATGCATGTAGAACATGCCAAGAATTTGGATCATAGCCAAAAGATTTGAAATGTTTCTCTTTTTCCTGTGCACCACGCTGGGTATGCCCACATTTTAAACCAGTGTTAAAACTAGCTATATTACAGTGAGTGGTGTAATCTCTTTCCCGAGAACGTATTATCTGTTCTACAACCTCTAACTTTGTTAATACACACACACACAGAGAGAAAGAAAGAGAGAGAGAACACAATTTTAACAGAAAACATACTTTTCCATTTTCAATGGCAAAATAGTTAGCAGGAGATTGATGCAAGCAAGCACAATCATGAGACAGAGGAGACGAGAACGGTAAAAGAGGCCACCTATGTAAGTGGGAAGTAATATGCAGGTCTGCAGATTACCTCTAAGTGACAAAAGAAATCCATGAAAACCTATGTGACAAACAAGTGTGTATACTTTCTTTTATCCCTCTTCCCTTTCCCTACTATTTTTAGATAACAAAGATTATGATGCATATCTTTCATACACCAAAGTGGATCCTGACCAGTGGAATCAGGAAACTGGGGAAGAAGAACGATTTGCTCTGGAGATCTTACCAGATATGCTTGAAAAGCACTATGGGTACAAGTTGTTTATTCCGGATAGAGATCTGATTCCAACTGGAAGTAAGTTTCAACCTGTTTGCACCTGAATACATGTATATGTGGCACTGCAGTGCCTTTGAATGCTACTCCTCAATACTAGAGTTGACTAAAATGGCTTGGATTGTGCATATAAAATTCAATTGGATGTGTTCTACCACTTTGTTCAGCATGTTGAAAGCCTTCTTCCAGCCTAAGGAGCCTTCTGCAACTTGTGGGTCATCCGACATAGGCTGGAGGTAGGCTCTGAATGTTGCTAAATGGAGTGGTAGGATTAATGCCAATGTATACTACTTTAGTAATAAGTTAAACTGAAAATAGAAAGAGCTCAAGAAAAGAAGTAGTACTGAAAAAGCTGATGAAATCAATATATATGGCATAATGAAGTCTTGATTACATTCTCTATCTTTAATCTACAGTACATGCTCATAGAATGATTTGATACTAGAATTGGAGGAACTGAACCTGTTACTAATACTGTGTATTTAAAAGGTTAGGGTATAAAATGTTATTATCGTAATGATGAGCAAACTGCCCTTGGCTCACTTTGGAAGCAGTTCAGTAGTTATGAGCTTTCTCAGAGAACTCTTGGGAAAAGCTGGCCTTTTCCCTAGGATTCTCTGTGAGCTCATAATGTCAGCAGCAAGCTATTATTGGCTACCACTGTATGTAATAATTCAAAAATATGTATTATTTTTGAGTAATTCATGGACACTAATCATAGCTTGAAGGTGATTTTAAGGGGCCCTAAGAAGAAATTCAGGAACAAAGAGACAGGTGTAATCCTTGACTATGCATTATGGAAACTCCTCAGTCAAAATAAACAATATTTTGATAAGAAAAGGCCTCTTATATGTTATAATACCTATGTTGTCTTTGCTTTTCATTTTTATAGCTGATAGTGAGACCACAAACTTTCCTCTACTCCCCCCATCACCACCACTTAGGTCAAGGAATAACAATCTCCCACCTAGACTGAGCAGAGGACAGGGTTGGACTAGAATATGGGTGGTGCACATATACTTTCAATTCTCCATAGTATCTTTGCAGACTTCTTCTGCACATGCCAAGGGGGAAAGAGAGTAAACAGGATTCTGATAACCCTGCTTGTACAAGAATAATGAAGTATATATTGTTCAGTGGTAACTTCATACATATAAAAACCATCAACACATTGCTCCTCTATTTCCAGAAATTTTAAAGCCATGAGGAAAAAACTGGGTTTCCCTTCATTTCTCCCCAGAAAATTTTGGGGAAATTTTAAATATATGTAATACATACTTTCCCATCAGACCTAAACATATTATACTGATTTAACAGCTTAAAATTATTTATTTATAACTTAGCTAGCATATAAAATTGTACTATTTGGCATATTTATGAAACTTAAAAGTCCTCATCTTCATTTCCTACAAGAAAAACCACAAGTATGGCCAATAATCGAGAAACAGTTGCAAACTACAGTGCTCTATGCTATCATAGCACATCTCTTTATTTTTTGCCATCTGAGAGGTAGGAAAAAATAGAAGTTCAAGGCAGAAAACAAATCCTGTTGTTGTCAAAATAAAGTGTATCATTTGAACAGAAACTCGTTCACAGAGTCACAATAGATAGGACTGCTACAACACTGAGATCACTGAACTCTTGAAAAACACATTATTGCATATTAATTGTTGCCAAAATTATAACAAAAAATCTTGAAAATAAGATTAATTTTTCTAGTGCTCTCTAAAATATCCCAGTTTTTCCATTGAAAAAATTGACAAAAGTATCTAGATGTTCATGCTATACATTTGAAATGAGTGAAATGCTTTGCAATACACAGTTTTTCTCAGCACAAGAGAATGTTTCATAGGTGGGTGTTCCTGAAAGTTTCCAATTTTTCCATTGGAAAAGTTGAAAAAAATGGTCTGACTTTTTCACAGTATTCATTTTGAATGTGAAAAACCTTGGCTTAAGATGCATTTTATTCATTCTAAAAGAAAAGAAGAAACTTTTTTAGTATTCCACCAAATTTTCTATTTTAAAAATGGGAGGGTATGTGGAGGGGGGGATACCACCAGTCTTTTCCCTTAGAATTTTTCCATTCTTTTTTCCTAGGCCTTTACTTATCACAGCACTGCTTGTACAAACAATAACATAATTTTAAGCAGTAATTAGGCAGTAATCCATTGGGTATTAACAATGCTTCCCTGTTCTTAGATTTAGAGTCAATTCTTGTGCCTAAAATCTAGCTCTCTATGTGAGGCTATTTTTAATCAGTTCCCACCTACAGTCTACACATATTTACCATCTAATTCACAATAGTAGAGGAGGCAGAGTGCCTCTGAATTAATACCGCAGGATTTACTTATCTCGTTTTTATTGTTCTGAAAATAAAACTTTGTTATAAAAAATGAACTTGATTTAAATTGCCATTATGAGAAACAGATCAAAAGTTATATTAGTCTTCTCAGAAATGTGGGTGCACCAGAAGTAGGTCCCTACTACAGATCTATTCTGGGGATTTGCCCCCTGCTCCTTTCTACCTAGAGCCAGTTCGGTGTGGTGGTTAGGAGCAGGGACTCTAATCTGTGGGGACCAGGTTTGATTCCCCACTCCTCCACATGCAGCTGCTGGTGTGACCTTGGGTCAGTTACAAGATTTTCAGAGCCATTCTCGAAGGAGCTCTCTCAACCCCACCTACCTCACAGGGTGTCTGTTGTGGGGAGGGGAAGGGGAAGGAGATTGTAAGCCACTCTGAGACTCCTTCAGGTAGTGATGGGCAGGGTATAAATCCAATCTCTTCTCTCTCTCTCTCTTCTCTCTCTACCCTGTTCATATAAATGGTATATAACTTTGTGGAGCTCCCAAATGAGATCTTACTCATTTTATGTTTTATTGTTGATTGAAACATATAAAACTGTTTAAAAGTGAAAAGAATGTTTATGGAAAAAAACTGAAAAGCAAATATTTCATTGGGCCAAACAGAAATCTACTTGACTCAGCTTGCAAATAACATCCCAGAAGGTAGTTACCCAACTGCTGCCCCTTATTCTGCTAGCACTCTTATCCACAATCCATAGGTTGTACCCTCCTTCCTTCAGAGAACGGAGGGAAGCTTCAGGGGCAGCAAGTACTGGATATGTTGTTAGAGCTTATCTGTCTTGCGCACAGTCTCTATAAACCTGCTCTAGTGTTAAACAGGGCTGCAGGGTGGGTAGAGCTGTCTCTTGCAGGGGCAGACTGCCATCTAATATACTAGGGATTTTCCTGGTGGGCCAGTGCCCTGGAGAGCTGCTAGTGGCCAGGAGCAAGCAGAACCAAGCCCTAGCAATTCTACCAACACCTCAGAGACAACTTGGCTCAGACCCTTCGTGTGCAATGATCATTGGTGCCAACTCACAATTTGTTTCCTCATGCACAACTGCCAGTGGGGAGGGGAATGCGATGGGTCAGCTAATGCCCATTTTCAGCTCCACTGAGCAGAGTGGCTGTGCTCAGCTATTTCACTTCATTCCCAGTCCACTCCTGGTCTCCTGGCTTCATACTAGGAAGAAAAAGAAAACAATCTCACTCAGAAACTCCAACAAAGCACCTTTGTAAAAACTGTGGGCAAAGGTTTGGATCCAATGAACATGCTGATGGATGTCGATCATTCTCTTGATCTTTTCCCCATGACAGTCCATTCCAGTCCCAGGAAAGTTGTTTCCTGGTGGTGTGAGACCCATATCACTATCCATGTGCATATGGCAGTCTGCACTAAAGAGAGCAAAATGGGTGAAATTGCCCTCTTCTCCCTCTTCTGTCAGTATAGGAGAACAGGAAAGAAAATTCTGTAGTCCTTGTGTCCACGGATCATTGGATCCATCCCAAGGTCTAACTTTCAGATTTACTGCTCTGTTGCAACTAGGGATGGGTATGAACTGGCAGATGAAGTAAAGCTCATCAAGAATTTTGGCTAGTTCGTGGTTTGTGAAGCAATGTCCCTGAAAGGACAACTGGCATAAACATTCCACAAACTTTCATGCTTTTTTGTGACAGTTTGTGATGGTTTGTGAATGGATACATTTTCAGGCAGACTGTCTCCAATCAAACTGCTTACAAAACTCCAAAGTAATGCGATGCAGAATTCTCCAGCCTTGGAAATACCAACAGGAACCCTCCAAAGTTTAACAGGCACTCCTGGCTGTTCTCATTCTCCGCTATGGGATCAGAATGCTATATATCAGCTCAGCTCCACCTCTGTTAGGTGTTGGCAGTTAGACAGAGAGGCAGGGAACTTGTTAAAAGTAGAGCACATTCATTTATTCCCTTCTGATTGTGAACCCCTCTCCCCTGCTGGGATTTGGATGTTCGGAGGACTCAACCTGTCTCTCTGCTCATGCTGAGCAGTGGGGCTTAGATACTGGGTTCCTTGGCTGAATGAATACCCTCCTTTTATACCTTCCTGGTTGTGAACTTCTCTCCCCTGCTGAGGTTTGAGCATTAGGTGGACTCAGGGCTCTGAGCCACCCCATCTCTCTGCTCACGCCGAGTACCTCAGCTGAGGACCCATGTTTTATGCCCTCCTGATTGTGAACTCCTTTCCCCTGTTGGGGTTTGGGTGATAGTTGGACTCATGGCCAAACAACAGAGGTAGGGCCAGATGACAACCTTGTGTGACCAGTACTCCAGGGGATCAGCGTCAGCAGTCTCAGGGGACTTGGCAAGGTACTCCGTCACCATCACCTTTTCCGAATCCTTCGCATTGCACACCTGGAATCCCTGCTGGAGAAACTGTAGAGGAGAAGGTGGCGGGGTGAGGTTCCCTGTGCATTTGGTGTGTGTCGCTTGCAGGGGGTCCATTCTATGCACTTTTGAACCTGCACCTGACATTCTTCCTGCACCTAACTCAGACCCCCAAAGTCCAATCTGCACATAATGTGGAGGGTGTGTTGAGGAGGTCCTCTGTGAGTTTGATGCCTCTAGCTTGCACAGGGTCCATTCTATACACTCCTGAGCCTGCACCTATCATTTACCCAGAAAGCACTTTCCTGGGGGCACCTTCTTTGGGGGGCCATAACTTGGACCCCCTAAGTCCGATCCTCACCAAACTTGGTTTGTTCCCATACCTAGTTGCCCATTCCAAGTAAGGGTTTTTCTTCCCTGGTGTGGAGCAACAAGGAGAAAGCCTGCTCCACAGTAGCAAGATCTCGATGATTACCCAGAAAAGGCTATGGGATAAAGAGAAGAGCACAATATTCTTAGTGGCTTACCTGTTGCCTGGGGCTCTTCTCTTTTTTCAGGAAAAGGAAGAGAACTTTCTCTGCAGAGCACTATTTCTCTTCCTTTCAGCAAGCTAGGAGGCTCTCAAGTGTTTCTGGTTAAGGAATGGAGTCTAAAGATTATATACATGGTATTCCTTGTTTGCTTCCTAGAAGAGAAGGATAGCAGAGCCCTAACAATCAGAATAAAGGGCTTGCCCCTTTCTCAATGTATAAGTGGGAATGTTAGGTAATCATGACAATTTTCAGTTGTTGACAGTGACCAAGCAAGATATTATTTGCAGCCATGTTTTGAACAATTGTGGTGATTTTACTGTGTGGATTAAAATTGCTCAATTGTTATCCCTTTACATGATTTTCTGTTCAGGTATACATTTTGACTAATCTTAAGCCACTCTCTTCCTTTGCAGCATACATTGAAGATGTGGCAAGATGTGTAGACCAAAGCAAGCGATTGATCATTGTCATGACTCCAAATTATGTGGTAAGAAGAGGCTGGAGTATTTTTGAACTGGAAACAAGACTTCGAAATATGTTAGTTACAGGAGAAATTAAAGTGATACTGATCGAATGCAGTGAACTCCGGGGAATTATGAATTATCAGGAAGTGGAGGCCCTGAAACATACCATCAAGCTCCTTACTGTTATTAAATGGCATGGACCAAAATGCAACAAGTTGAATTCCAAATTCTGGAAACGTTTACAGTATGAAATGCCTTTTAAGAGGATAGAACCCATCACACATGAGCAGGTATTAGATGTCAGTGAGCAAGGACCCTTTGGGGAATTGCAGACAGTCTCAGCAATTTCTATGGCTGCTGCTACCTCCACTGCTCTCGCCACTGCCCATCCTGACCTGCGCTCCACCTTCCATAATACATATCATTCCCAGATGCGCCAGAAACACTATTATCGAAGCTATGAATACGACGTACCTCCTACCGGCACCCTGCCTCTTACCTCAATAGGTAACCAGCATACCTACTGCAACATCCCTATGACACTTATTAATGGGCAGCGGCCACAGACAAAAACTAACAGAGAGCAGAATCCCGATGAAGCTCATACAAACAGTGCTATACTGCCACTCTTACCACGAGAAACCAGTATATCAAGTGTCATTTGGTGACAGAAATGGAAGGGGGAACTCGGCCCCCTTGAGTAGAAGCAAAGTCTGCAGTCTGGTGCCTGGAACTACATCCTCGACTGCTGCTGTTAAACATGCATTACAATCTATGAAATATGAGGAAAAACAGGGTCTTGTACATATGTTTTTGCAAATTTCTTTGTAGCATCAGTCTTCCTGTTTTATCCATGTCTCTTGCCATTCACATTTTGACTTTGTTTTATATGTCATTGGATTTGTATATTTACATTTTTTAAAAAAGAAAAACGAAGAGACTGCTGTATAGATAGGAGAACCCTTTTTGCTTCATTAGTATAGTTTATGTGTTATTTTTTAACATTTCTTGGGAATGCTTGGACAAAGCGCTGTTGAGTCCAGAACATGATCCATTTTGTTGGCCTGCCTAGCCTGATACCCAAAGGCCATGCTTGCAGCAATTCACCAGTGCGTACGTGCGTGTGTGTGTGTGAACACTTGTTCTTAGGAGGACCCCACCGATGATTCATAGCCCTCTTCATTCATTATCCAACTGCCACATCTAATCCCACCCCCTTTATCCTTGCCCTTTTTACAGCATCACACTGGGTGAAATTATAGATGGTTTAATTGTCTAACATTTCACATAGTAAATAGTTGTGGAACAATACAAAAAAAACCCCAACCCAGTCTGTATCACTTGCTTCACAATAACCACTATGACCACTATGAAGTGTGTAGAAAGAAAAATAGAAGGATTCTTTCTTTCTTTTATGAGTTGATTGTATTCCTTTTATAGATAACATGCCGACTCTAATTCATTCACTTCCTGAGAAAGTGTTGGATGTGTTTGTGATTTCCCACACACACACATTTTGGGTTAAGATTCAGTGGTTTTGTTTCCTGCTTTGAATTCTTCAAATGAGATTATTTACATTTGTCAGGCAAGTAAGGCAATAGGCACTGAAGTGCACTAAATCCCACAGAGATTTACAGTGACAGCTTCCAAACCAAAGGAGAGCAGAAGGACAATATCAAATACGGTTTGTCACATTGTATTACAGAAAATGCTGTCTTTTAAGAAGTAATGAGAAGATGCTTTTGCAGCTGATTTTGTAGTCCCCGTGTGTACACTGAAGTTCAGTCTTCTCTTTTTCTTTTCACTTATCCAGAATTTAGCATTTTTTATTATTCATTATCTTTCTTCTTTAAAAATTTGTAATAATAATTTAGACTTTTTTTAATTCCAAGGTTGTTTAAAGGAGATCTCAGGAGGTTGCAAAAGTAAATACCAACAAACATCAATATTTTATACAAGATTAGTATTTAAATCAGACCCAGAAATGTTGGAAACAATTAATGTTATTGAATAAAATAAAGTAGTTTTATTTTAAATGTATGATTTCATCTTTAAAAGTGGAAGAAAGAACATGCGACTAGACTCTGGGAAATGTTTTCTGCATAAACCTCAGGACTGAATCTTGCCTATCTAGAAGTCAAAGAGTGTTTGTTGTAGACATGGATGGAACCCAGAGTTTAATTCCACATTTACCCAATGCTGACATAGCCAATATTAATATGCATATTTTCACAAACTGATGCAACAGTCACTTTTCACATAAGACAAATTGGGGGAAGTGAGACAGAATGTTTTATTAATATAGCACTAGACTATGGGAGCACATTTCTAATAGTGTATATTGATGCATTGGAGCACTAATATTGGGTCAGTTTACACCAAGAGAGAATGTAACCTTTTCTTTTGGCACTCAAAATGCAACAATTGAAGTGCTGAAAAACAATTGCTTGAAACTATTGAATTTCCTGTCATTTGGGGAGAGTTTTCCTAAACAGCTGACCAGTCATAGCCAATGTTGTGTGTGTTTGTTTTATCATTAAAAATCTAAGTTATATTTTGGTTTGGATAAGATGCAGTGTGACAAAATAATGTGTAATCTGCAGTTTAGAAATATTTGTAAGTTTTGACCGATATGATCAGTCGCGTGCTGTAACTGGCAAGGAAGTATCTCCAAGCTGAGTTGAAGGAGTTCTAGGACAGACATTAACATTTACTCACACAAATTATTCATTTCTGTGACAGTTCACTCAGGTCCTTTTCTAGTCTAGTATTTTGTTCAAGAGTGCCTCCCCCATCCACTCCCCAACCTCTGGATATGTGCCAAATAAATTGCAACAAGCAAATAAAGCTGCCAGGGCAGATAAAGTATGAAAAAGCAGCTTTGCACATTTTGTTCTTTGAACATTTAAGATGGCTATTATTTATTATAGACACCTGCCAGTTTCTGATGGAATTTGATGGTCTTTGACAGGATTCCAAATCTCAGTCCCTCTCACCTGCTCCAAATACCTAAGAAAAGGTACATCAGTCCAAAAGCCTTTTCTTTTATATTTTTAAAGCTTAAATCTGGGTTGTGAAGTAAATGTAGAGCATAGCAATCGGACTGCAGTCACACTGTAGGTACTAGTAGGATTTTTTTTCTTTTTTTAAAAAAGGAATACTTTTTTCCTTCTATTTTTAATGTAGATTAAAGCACTTTGAATAGCATGATTCAGGGATTGATGG
This sequence comes from Gekko japonicus, assembly GCF_001447785.1. Lineage (NCBI taxonomy): Eukaryota > Metazoa > Chordata > Lepidosauria > Squamata > Gekkonidae > Gekko > Gekko japonicus. The sequence goes on along the minus strand of NW_015162517.1, from coordinate 153,161 downwards.
ATACTATTTGATATTCACACTACTTAAAAGATTTTCTTATAATGCTTTGTCATATTAAATAAAAACAAGAAAGAGTGTGTGAGAGAGACAGACAGACAAATACAAAAAAATAACAGAGAAGCCATTTCCGGCTTTAGAAACATTCCACCCAAGTATTCCTCTTCTATAAAAACAGCTCTTTGTGAGAAACAGTAAAGGAACTGTCATATGTTCACATACTCAATGTTTGACTAAAGTTCTGTTAGAACACAAAATAAAAGAAAAAATATCTTTGCCCTAATTCTTGGGCTGTATCTTTTTATTGGGGAAAAAGGTGGGTGGGAAGAGATGGTCTAATTATTTGAAGTGTCCTTGCAACAGCCAAGTTTAAAGGTTATCCACACAAGAAAACCCCACCACCACCCTGCACTTTGACCCCTAATCCAGTACAAAGATAACCATATTTAACATCAGTTATTTCATGTTGCATTGTGGCTAAACTATACAACAAAGTGGGTGGGCAAAGGTGATTTACTCTGCTCAAAGACCTTCCATTTAAGATTACATGGATTATTGTCAATAACTTTGTTATAAATCTTTCTAGTACCATCCATTATTCTGAAGCTAAGATTTTCTGCAACCTATGGATATGTACTATCATTACAGTTTGTATTTCTGCAACTGCCAAAAAATCTGTGAGTAGTACTAAATGTACTACTAAAGGGACTGTTCACATAACCATTTTTAGACTCACCATAAGTATTGTGAAACTTACAAGGTTTCTAGCATAGTTGTCAGGATACCATAACTTGAGATCTCACCACAACGTTTTTCTGTGTAAAAACAGATGTACTCAGTTGCCTCATAGAAATTCTACTTCAAAAAATGAAAATGTGAATTATCTGTTAGATTCCTAGACTCTGGAATTCATACAGGTCAATTTCTCAGGCTAAAATAGAAATCATCACTGATGACTTCAAGCAAAGGTCATAAAAGGTAACTGAGCCATTTCAAACTTTAGACCTGTTGCATTTGTCTTATGTTATTTAAGAATTGCCAATTAAATTGTTTTTATACCCAAGAGATTGGAGAATGTACCTGATGAAGTCTTTGTGTATTTTCTTCTCTTCTTGGTTTCTTTGAAAAGAAGCCTTATCCAGATTTTAAAGGAATTGTTTAAAGGGTACAAGAATATAGACATTTTGAAATGCTGCTGAGAAAATAAAAGGCAACAGAGGAGAAGACTTCAGATGTCTTCTATACAGATACAGACATCTGAGTTAAGTCATTCTTTGCTATAATGCAGTACCCTTCTGAGGGAAATGGATAGAAAACGTGGCTGGCAGATGGGTCATTAATAACATCATGCATATCTAGGCCTCATCTGCTTGTTTGGATTCCTTCTGCTTACCTAATGGTTCATAAGAACTGCTAAGGAATGTATTAGTTGTTGTAGATTTTCCAAGCTGTATGGCCGTGGCCTTGGCATTGTAGGACCTAACATTTCGCCAGCAGCTGTGACTGGCATCCTCAGAGGTATAACACAGAAAGATTGAGTACTCTCTAAGGAATGATTCCTAATAGTTGATATACTGGGACTGTTTCTCCAACTGGTCTATTTAGTAATTTAGAACAATTTCATTTCTCACCTAGTGCAACTTCACAACTGCTTGAGATGGAATTAAATGAACATGGAAAGATTTGTAACATACAGGCCTTGCCTTCAAATGTGTTTCAAGTTCTCTGGCTGTTTAGTGTTACAAAAGTTCATGTTTAATGGGAAAGCAAGAAAAATTACTTTTGATGTATCACATTGATAGTATTAAGGGGGCTTTATTTAAATTTCAAAGTGTTATCTTTTAGTGTTTGGAAGAGTGTATCCATGCAATATGAACATAAAACACTTTTGCAACTTCATAGTTCACTATGAAAACTTTCTACAAACATTGGGACAAATACAAATTGCTCCATCCATTGTAATTTTGTATTTATTATTATCCTTTTAACTTATTCTGTTTGTAATTGAACCTTTATTTTTATCATGCTAAGTTTCCATGGTTGGAGGAAAAGGTAGCTGTAAGCTCTTCATAGTGAGCTGAAAAAATTGGCTTTAAAAACAAAGCATAAAGTTCGGTTAGAGGTTGGAAACAGAGCTAGATACCTAAACTTTACCTATTGGCTACAATCCAGTGTTAATATTTACTAACTTTGCTTGTTGATAACAGCAGGTATATCCACATTTGCAGCTACAGGCTGAGGTCACATGCACTAATCCACTTTCAATCCATTTCAGTGCACTTTCCAACTGGATTTTGCCAGTTCACACAGTAAAATCCAGTTGGAAAGTGGATTGAAAGTGGATTACTTAGTATGTGTGACCGCAGCCTAAAGAGCTTTTGAACAATTCAAATATCATAAATGATGCTGTCTAAAGAGACTAGTAAACATGACAAAAGTTCCACTCAAAGCCACATTAGGCACACTTACTTAAATTGTTTCCCCTGAGTTTTAAAAGCAATTTCCCATTTAGCATGCTAAAAACTGAAATGAATATGGTGTCAGGTAAATTTACCTTGATCAGACTTCCTCAACTGCACCTGAGGCAAGTTCTGGATCAGATCATCTTAATGGTTTTAGTTGAAATTCTTAAGCACTGTGCTCAGTGCAGCAGCAGCTAAGCATTGTTCCTATGCAGTATTTGCTTATCATTAAGGCACAAATTGCTCTGTAGCACAACACACTTGCCTCACATTGCATTGTCTGTTTTATTTTGTTTTTTGCACCTGAGAAATCAGTGGCATGTATTCACAAAATGGTTGGAAGAACTGATTGCCAAAAAAACCTAATTTTGTGGGCCAACACTGAAGGCACACGGAGACACCTAACTAATTAGTCTCTACTTTAAAAAAAAGGCCAAAAGGAATTTTGTTTTCTTTTGACATTGTGTGCCTTTGAGAATTTTGGTGCAGCAGCAGATAAGTGGGGGAAGGCAGCTGTGAGTGAACAGTCTAATCATACAAACTGATAAAACCCAAGTTGTTTGGATGTATTAAAAAAGCTTGGTAAAGAATCCACTTCCTCGTCATTAACAGGATGCAAGGTGAATCAGCGAGTGGTAGAGCATTGCTGTTTCCTATGCGGCACAGAAAAGTTGCTGCTCCAGAAGCTGAAGCTGGAGCTAATTATATGATTTTATGTATTGTGGTTTTTTAAATATCTGGCATATCATCTCACCATCATTCAATTCCGTTGCATCTAGATTGGGATTATATATTTTTCTAAACTTTGTGAAGCGAGTTTTGAATACTTTGTAAAATAAACAATCCCTTTCAAATCATGAAGCTTGGGTTTTTATAAATCACAGGGCCTGATTCAGAAAACTATGAATGAAGCAGAAGATGGTTCACATGTACTTTCTTGGAGACCACAGATGTCTCTTTAGCAGGAATCAATCATCAGGTAAGGAAGAAGCAAGTGAAAAGAAGACCGCAATGAATTTTGGATACCATGTTTAGTGTTCTCCAACCTTTCCAGATTGTAGCTTGTTGTCATGACAGGTTCTGACAGTGCCAATAATCTAGAGGAAGGAAGATGAGATTCAAACTAAATAGAGTGTTTTCTTCACTGGATCATTGCTAACACTTGATTTTTACTCAAAAACTAAAGGACTGCCAAGACAGCAATGCCTTTTATCTTCCACTGCTATAAATCTGCTCCACTGTGTAATGGCTCTAGGGTTATCATATTCATTATGGTTGAGTTTTAAGTTTTAAATAAAGCTTTGATGGAACCTTTTTAAATTTCTTGGTCATCAGTATATCTAATTATCACATGGCCCCGTGTTTGGATACTAAAATCCAGAGATTGTGGCCACTAACAGACAAAAGATATCTTTCTCCAAACATGAGAAAAGGCAAGGTTTGCAGAAAGATCTGAAATCTAAAAGAAAAAACACAGGGGTTAACGCCCAAAACTAATAGAAGTTGTGCCTGCAAGCTTTAAGAAACAAATTATTATTATTATTTATTAAATTTCTGGATTGCTCAGTCTTTAAGTACATAAGGCTCTGGGCAATTTACAACAGGTTAAAAACAATATAAAATTACATATTAAAATCAACAATCAATTAATTCTAATTTAATAGTCTCCAGATGGCATCCATAATTTAATTCAAAATCAGCTCTGGGATGTTCTTCTATCTCATGGGCAAGTTAAGGAGGAGGCTGAAGTGGGCAGAATGGAAGAAAAGAAGGTGCCACCTATGATGGAAAACTGTTGCTGTCCTCAACCAAAAGCCTGGCAGAACACCTCTGCCTTACAGACCCTGCAAAATTGCATTAAGTCTCACAGGGCCCTGATGGAAGTTGGCAGAGAATTCCACCAGGTCAGAGTCAGGGCCGAGAAAGCCCTGGCTCTGGTCAAGGACAGCCACATATCTTTAGGGCCAGGGATCACCAGCCCTAAAGTGGCCATTGCTAGGCAACCACAACAGTATTTCCAGCCTTCAAGCCTTAGTTTCCCTCAGGAGCATAAGAACATAAGAGAAGCCAAATGTTGGATCAGGCCAATGGCCCATCCAGTCCAACACTTTGTCACACAGTGGCCAAAAATACCAGGCACCATCAGGAGGTCCATCAGTGGGGGGAGGACACGAGAAGCTCTCCCACTGTTGCCCCCCCCAAGCACCAAAAATACAGTGCATCACTTGCCCCAGACTGAGAGTTCCTATCTGGCTAATAGCCGCTGATGGACCTCTGCTCCATATGTTTATCTAATCCCCTCAAGAAGCCATCCATGCTTGTAGCTGCCACCACCTCCTGTGGCAGTGAATTCCATGTGTTAATCACTCTTTGGGTGAAGAAAAGGAAAAGAGAGAAGGAAAAGGCAAGGGGAAGGACCAGGGCCTTATCCAGGGCTCTTTTGGCCTTTGACGGAGGACTATCGGAGACAGGCCTGGCACAACCACCTGGTCACTTCCTACCATGAGACATACATGTCTCACCTAGGCCCAGCTGCTTACTATTTTTCAGTAGACACCTAACAAAACTCATTGTAGTGGTTAAACTTGCAGAATAGGATTTGGGACACCCAGGTTTGAATATGCATCCCTGTCCTGGTATCATGGGGTCTTCTCTGGCTGGTAAATTACGAAGAAATATTTATTCTACAGTTAACATTATTAACACTTAACAATTAACATTATTAACAATATTAACACCACCTTGCAATAGCTAGTCTCCTTTCTCCATGGTTGGGGACAGGGTAGTGCTTGGGGAGAAGGTCTTGCCACACTACCCATAGATATGTGGTGTCCCTCAAGGGGTGATCCTCTTCCCAATGTTATTTAACATTTACATGTGTCCCCTTGCCCAGCTGATTGGGGTGTGTGGGCTGGGTTGTCACCAGTACACTGATGGCACCCAGCTGTATATGTTGATGGACTCTGAGAGTGGACTCTGACTGGGGCATTAGAAGCTGTAGCTGGTTGGTTACTCCAGAGTCAACTGAAATTAAATCCATCAAGATGGAGGTCTTGTGCCTGTGTCATGGAGGAATGGAATTGGGAATCCACCTCCCAAAACTTGATGTGGTGCCATTGATGCCAGTGCCAATGGGGAGGAGTTTAGGTGCGACATTGGATGCCTCACTTTCAATGGAGGCCCAAGTCATAAATGTTGCCAGGTCAGCCTTCTACCATCTTTGGCTGGTCAGGCAACTGGCTCCCTAACTTTCTTTTTGCGACTTAGCCACAGTGATCCATGCGATGGTCACCTCCAGACTGGATTACTGCAACTTGCTCTACACAGGGCTGCCCTTGACCCTGATCCAGAAACTTCAACTAGTACAAAATGTGGTGGTGCACCTCCTGTCTGGGTCATCTGTGTGAGCACACATACAGCTGGTGCTTCATCAGCTACATTGGTTTCCCGTTGAGTACCAAATCAGGTTCAAGGTTATGGTATTAACCTTTAAAGCCCTAAGTGGTCTGGGGCCATCATATCTGCAGGTCCAGCTCTCCCCGTATATTCCCCAGAGAGCTTAGTGCTCCTCAGAACAACAACTTCTGGTGGCCCCTGGCACCAAAGACTTCCACTTAGCCTTTTTCAGCTCTGGCCCTGGCCTGGTGGAACACTCTCCCAGGTGAGATCAGGGCCCTGGAGGACTTACTATGGTTCTGCAGGGCCTGTCAAATATAGCTGTTCTGCCAGGCCTTTGGTTGAGGCGGCAGGTGGCCTCCCTTACTCCACCCCACTCCTCTCATCTTTATGGAGATATATAACCACTGATGTTAACACCCACTTACCCAGTTTCCTGATTCACCTGGGCATACACACAGGCGCACCTGGGGAACTCTGTTGATTGATCACCACCTTAGGAGTTATGCTATGAGATTTTCAATCAGATATGTATTCTAATTGTTTTTTTTTTTCGTTGTAACCCACCCTGAGCCTTCTTGTGGGGGAGGGTGGGATAGAAATGTAATAAAATAAATAAATAACCCAGAGGACTCCATTTGTAGAGGGTCTTTCTGTTTGGTCTCCTGAAGCACCTATGGCTGATAACCAGTGTTCCCTCACACTAGCTCACAGTTTTTTAACCTCTGGCTCACACATTTTTGTCTTCACTCAGGAAGGATGGCTCCAGAGCAGACTAATCTATGCAGAAGCCAAATCGCTTGCTCACAACTTTAATGCCAGCAGCTTACAAAGTAGAAGTTTTGCTCACAAGACTCCACAGCTTAGAGGGAGCATTGCTGATAACCACATCCCTCCCTTGATGTCTGTTTGGTTGCTCCTTCCCACCCATCTCTTAAAGGAACCTTATCCTCAAACACTTTGCTGTGGAAGTTCACTGAGTGACTCTAGCCAGTCACATAGTCTCAGCCTAACATACTTCACAGGGTTGTTGTGAGGATAAAATGGAGGAAAGGAGAGTGATGGGAGCTGCTTTGGGTCTCCATTGTGGAGAAAGAAATGGTACAAATGAAATAAATAAATAATGAATATAGCCGAAAATGGGAACAGATAAAAAGTAAGTTGGTGATTGGGTGGGAAGGAGAACTTGGGCTGGTTCGGTGCTCAGGAACCAGTGTTCAGGGAAGGCACATTCCCCAGACTTTCAGATGGTTTGGTTCAGCTGTTTGGGGCCAGCTGAATGGTGCGGGGTCCACCACTCAGCTGTTAGGTTTAAATGGCTGGCATTTAACCCTTCATTTTTGCTCCCCTACTTTTGCTTTCCTTCAAAGCAGTGGGAAGCAAAACTGAAGGGTTAAATGACTGACCACCATTTAACCCTTTGGTTTTGCTCCCCACCACTTTGATCCCCACTCCCTTTGTCCTGGCCATGGTGAGCTGTGGCCAGGAGAAAGAGGGAACCGAACTTGCCAGACCGGCTCAGTTCATGTTTGGCCTGTTCAGTTTGGTTCAGGGTTCAGTTCATGGGCACCCCAAACCATCTTTTTTAGGTTCGTGCCCATCATTAGTGGTAATCATGTAATTAATTTGTTTTATTTCTTTTTCAGTTTAATCCCTTGTCCACTGTATTGTTCTCTATCTTAAACTCCATTAAATATAAGCATATTGTAATCAAAATAAATGTAACTATACAAATATTTCAAGATCCCTTCATTTCTAAACTTAGAGCATTTGTAAACATTAAGCATCAATTCACAAGCAGATATCTGTTCATTTGTGGCTCTAGTTCTTAATTGGGATGGAGAGGTTTGATCAGATGCCCACGGTCCTGCCTGAAATCACCACACTCACTACAGATTTGAAAATAAGGGGATTAAATTGGCCACAACTTTATTGATTACGGCTGTAAGAAGCATTGGCACAGCATGGGTCCGCCAGATCCAATGCATCAGCTGATGAACCCTGTCTGCCAGCCAATGAACCCCATCACCCAGCCAGCTGGCATGGGTGAAGACTGCGGAATGACAGGTTGTTGGGAATCACACGGACGACTGCCTCTTCGTGATCTCCCCTGCCATCTGGCCATGAGGACAATCGCTGGTAGTCCCTGAGCATGCGTGCTCCCGTCAGCCCTCAGGCCAAGACCCCTTAAGGTGGTCCCCATATCTGGTAAATGGCACACAGGCCTATTTCCATAAACGGATCTGGCTCCATGCTGTGACCGCCTAAACAATTGTGACTATAGAATGACTATACAAATCAAGCCACCTGGCAAAACTAACAATTCCAAATTATACAGCACTGAAAGCATTGTACCCCCTCCCTGTAGAAAGTGTAACCATATCCCCCAAATGGCATACCTAGAGGGTGGGTTAGGTGGGCAAGCTGCTCAGTGGTGGATGAAGGCTGGGTGGAGGAAGCGAGTGGCTGGTTCCCCCTTTTTAAAACCTCCCCTCTCCTGTCCATCCTGGAGCTCTTCTATTGGTCCGGGGGAAGGGGGGAGGACCTGGTTTTCCCGCCACTCATCCGTTCTACCCCCACCCAGCATCCGTCCACCTCTCCGTCCCGACCCAGCGCCACAAATGGCAGGCTGACCGAGCAGGGCCCTTAATGCTTGTGGCTCTAGTTCTTAATTGGGATGGAGAGGTTTGATTAGATGCTCACCTGAAATCACCACACTCACTACAGATTTGAAAATAAGTGGATTAAATTGGCCACAACTTTATTGATTACAGCTGGAAGAAGCATTGGCACAGCATGGGTCCACCAGATCCAATGCATCAGCTGGCCCACCACCAGCTGATGAACCCCATCACCCAGCCAGCCGATATGGGTGAAGACCGCAGAAAGTCAGGTTGTTGGGAATCACATGGACAACTGCCCCATCATGATCTCCCCGGCCATCTGGCCATGAGGGCAATCGCTGGTAATCCCTGAGCATGCGTGTTCCTGTCAGCCCTCATGCCAAGACCCCTTAAGGTGGTCCCCATATCTGGTAAATGGCATGCAGGCCTATTTCCGTAAACGGATCTGGCCCCATGCTGTTACCACCACATGTGCTGGGCGGAGACACCCGTCCAGTTCCCGCCAATGCTCCTACAGCTGTAGCCAAGCTAACAGGGAATGCCAAACCCCACGTGGTCAGATGTCCAAGCCCCAAGACAACAGATGTACCCCGTCAGGCTGGAACAGGGGCCGTTGCCTATGGGAGATGTCTGATTGGTGTATCCATAAACCCCCTGTAGCCTCTACCACCTCACCACATCAACCTTTCTGGGATGGCCGGCGGCTTGCCAAGAGTGATGCTCAAGCCAATCCGACCAAAATATAACTGTGTCAGCCAAATCCGCCTGCAAGCATGCTCGGTCAGACAATGCCTGGTGCTCGAGAGACACCCCGGTTTTTCTCAGTCAGGTCATTCTCCCCAAGCTGCAGCACCAGCACATCAGGAGGTTGGTGCTGTGCTATGCAGCAGGTGAACAGGGGCCACAACGACCCCCACTGCATGCCCCTGTGGCCCATTCATAGAACTTGTATATATTCTTCCAGCCCCAAATCCTTGCCCCATCCAGAAGATGTCATGTACAATCCTGCCCAGTGAACGATGCTGTGCCCCAAAATCCAGACCCTCTTGCGTGGTAGCCCTTTAACTGAGGAAGGCTGAGTTACTTCTTAGTGGCCGCCATCTAGGTGGGGCCTGATGTACGCCTTGTA
>NW_015162517.1:136931-143505 GCF_001447785.1 Gekko japonicus | reverse complement strand
AGGCCCGCAGTGGTGGTTGCCGCCTTGATCCTAAATGAGTGGGGCCCAAATTCACGGTAAGGCAGGCCCAAGGCCCCCACTGCAGCCCTCAAGACACCTGTGAATTGATACCTAGTTAGCGGAGACCCATCCCGATGGATGAGGAGTAGACCACCCTTATGGGGCCACATAGCGAGAAGTGCCCTAGTGGCTTACATTGGGCAGGGGCCCCCCAGGCAATGGCCCAAGGTGTAGGTAAGCCCCCCCACCCCAATTGCTCAGTCTGCGACCTCCTGATGAACAGAGATATCCCATTGGCCTCAAGAGAAACATCCCGAACCCCTAGGGGTATGTTAGTAAAGGATGTTCAGGAGCTGGCTACTAGTTCCCCTACCCGGAGGCCCCCAAAGAATGCCAAAATGAATGCGGCCTCAAACAATGTAGTTTCATAAGGGGACCAGCATAAGGCTGGGAGCTCCTGCCAAATCTGCACCAGCAAGTTGAAGGACAGTGGCCTACGTTGGTCAGGCAGCCATGCTGCAATCCTCTGCCACTCCTCAACTGCCCTATGGGCCAGAAATGAGTTGCATGGGTCCAGGAACCCATGTGCCTTACTAAAAAATGCAATCTCTGCCATATGACCCCGAATGGTATTATGGGGTCACCTCTTCATCCACCTCTGAGCCAGGCCCTTCATGCTTGGTATCACATATCAAGGTCTCTAACTGTATAAATTTCAGTATGAAAACACTGCAAAATGATAAGAGGTTTTAGGCAAACTATTAGTCAGAATCTCAGGGAGAAGGATGATTTTCTCCAATTTTATATGTTATATTGTGCAGGGGATGGTTTCATTGTTTCTCTAACAGGTAAATGGCAGAGAATTTGTTAGGGCCATCCTTCATAACAGGTGAACAGTAATGCACTTACAAGGCCACCAGAGTTTCTGTTCTCTGATGAACAGCTCAGTTCAACTGTAATTATGTTCTTAGGGATACTTAAAAAGGATATTAAAACAATTAGTATTATATGTGTAACTTAAGTACCACAGTTTAATGTTGTACATTTATTTTCTTAACATGCAGAAAACATCAAATGGGGACATTTACAAAGTTTAACAAGGCCAATATGCATACAGTTCTCTCATTTTAAAGAACTCATTCTATTTATAAATTAGCTTTTCAGAATTCTGCTTCCTCAAGATTGTATAAGGGGATGTGGAACAGTATGGTACAACCTGATCACATCAGATCTTGGAAGCTAAGCAGGGTTGATACTTGGATGGAAGACCACCAAGGAAGACTCTGGAGATGAACACAATGGCAAACCACCTCTGCTTTTCACTTACCTTGAAACCCCCTTGCTCTGGTTGTGACTTGAGGGAATATAAAATATAAGAATATATAAAAAGCAGATCTTTTTTTCTTCACCATGACTATAGTCTACAGATCTGTACATACCAGATCTTCATAGCCTCTTTTAAGAAAAGAGATACTTCACACCAGTAATGGGTCCCCAAATGGGTCTGATGCTTGCGGAGACCGCCGAGGGCAACGATGTGGGCCAGGGAATTCCGGTGCTCCTGGGGAGGGGAAAGTATAGTGGTGGGAGCAGGCGGAGTATTATGCGAAGAGGGCAGAGAAATGGGAAAGCTCGGTCCCCTTCCAGCCTGCATCCCATTCCAAGAGATGTAGGCAGTGGGGCTAGGAATTATAACCCCCCTCCGACATTGGTGTTGTTTAACGCCATGGTCCTTAGGGACTTATTGCAACAGCAGAATGCGGACCTGGCGTGCGTGACCGAGACCTGGGTGTGGGAGGGGGAGACAGTGGCTCTCTCCCAACTTGCCCCTCCTGGGTTCTAGGGGGGAGGGGGGAGGAGTGGCACTATTCATCCGGGAGGCTTACTCCTTTAGGGCACTTCCACCTCTGAGGATCACGGGCATTGAGTGTGCCGGCCTGGTCTGGGAGCGGAGAGAGTTTGGCAATTTAACTGGTGTACCGTCTGCCTAACGCACCAGCCAATAGCCTGTCGTCCTTGATGGAGGCCATAGCAGGCTGGGCATTGGAACACCCTAGACTGATTGTCCTGGGTGATTTTAATGTCCATGCTGATGACACGGCCTCTATTCAGGCAACGGAACTGGTGTCGTCCATGGCGGCGCTGGGACTCTCCCAATACATAACAACCCCCACTCACCAGGCTGGGCACACGCTCGATTTGATTTTCACGGTGGGGGTAACAGTGGGCTGGGTTACTGCTTCAGCAGTTCCATGGTTGGACCACCATACCCTAGGGACCCGCCTGAATGTAGCACCCCAACCCTGTTTAGGCAGCAAGCATATTTTAGCTCGCCCGCAGAGCCAGATGGACCCGGTGCGGCTTCAGATGGCCCTGCGGGATCCGATGCCCCCGGTGGCTCGCTAGATGAGCTTGTGGAGGACTGGAATAGCCAGCTCTCTGCAGCCATCAACGAGATTGCTCCATGGCGCCCTCTATGCCCCCGAACTAGGCTGGCTCCTTGGTATACCCAGGAGTTATGGCTGATGAAGTTGGGGCTCAGTTGGCTAGAGAGACAGTGGTGCCGAACTCAAGATGAAGCAACAAGAACATCTTATAGGATGTTTATGGAAGCCTATGAGATGGCAGTCAAAGCCGCAAAGAAGGCTTTCTATGCGGTGGGGATTGCGTCCGCTAGCTCTCACCCAGCCCAATTGTTTAGGACAATTCGGTCGCTAAGAGCTCTGCCACAAGGCAGACCAAATGCTAGGGAATTGGACATTGGCTGAGGCTTTTGTAATCTATTTTGCGGATAAAGTCGTGGCGATCTACTGTGATCTCCCCACCACACTTGAAACAGTGAGCGAGCCTGAGGCCCATTGCACGTCTTCAATTTTGATCTTGGATTGCTTCAGCCCTCTCAGCCTGGAGGAAGTTGACAGTTTACTCACAGCTGTGCACCCACCTCATGCAGCCTTGATCCGTGCCCCTCCTGGCTTATTAAATCTGGCCATGAGGGGTTTCGAGGTGCCCTAAGGGAGATTATCAACGTCCCTCTTAGAGGGGCAGTTCCCTGGGGCACTCAAGGAAGTGATGGTCCGCCCTCTCTTGAAAAAAAAAAATCTTTAGACCCAGCTGAATTGGCCAACTATCGGCTGGTCTCCAATTTGCCCTATTTGGGCAAATTGATTGAGAAGGTGGTGGCGGTACAGCTGCAGGGTTTTCTGGATGATGCTTCCATGTTAGATCCCTTCCAGTCCAGCTTCCGTCTGGGTCATGGGATGGAGACGGTGCTGGTTGCTCTGACTGATGACCTCCGGAGACATCTGGATCGAGGTGGAACGGCAATATTGCTGTTGTTAGATCTGTCAGCCACATTTGACATGGTCTACCATCAAATATTAGCCCACTGCCTCACCAACGCGGGGATTCAGGGGCTCGCCTTGCAGTGGCTTGCTTCCTTTCTCCAGGGTCGGGGACAAAGGGTGGTGCTAGGGGAACAGTAGTCCAGAAGTCACCCACTTGAGTGTGGTGTGCCTCAAGGGGCTGTGCTGTCCCCGATGTCATTTAACATCTATATGCGCCCCCTTGCCCAGATTGCCCGGAGGTATGGACTGAGATGTCACCAGTATGCTGATGACACCCAGCTCTATCTGATGCTAGGCGGCCAGTCAGACTCCAGACCAGAAGACCTGGACTGGGCATTGCAGGCCATGGCTGGTTGGCTTAGACTGAGTCGGCTGAAGCTGAATCCAGCGAAGACGGAGGTCCTGTGCCTTGGTCAAGGCAGTTCAGGGGTGAGGATCCCACTCCCGACCTTCGGGGGGGCTTCCTTGGTCCCAGTGCTGGAGGTTCGGAGTTTGGGAGTGCTTCTGGATCCCTCCCTTACCATGGAGGCCTAGGTAGCGGCCACTGCAAAGTCAGCCTTTTATCATCTCAGGCTGATTAGGCAGTTGGTTCCCTTCCACGACCGTGCCGACCTGGCTACAGTGATCCATGCGATGGTCACCTCGAGACTAGACTACCGTAACACTCTCTATATGGGGCTGCCTTTGTCGCAGATTCGGAAGCTGCAGCTAGTGCAGAATGCCGTGGCCAGGCTGTTGATGGGTCTCCCTAAATGGGAGCACATCCAGCCTGTGCTAAGGACACTGCACTGGCTGCCAATAGCATACCGAATCTGCTTCAAGGTGCTGGTTCTTACCTTTAAAGCCCTATATGGCCGGGGTCCCACATACCTACGGGGCTGCCTTTCCCTGCATATACCCCAGAGAGCACTACAGTCTGGGTCTCAAAACCAGCTGACCCTCCCTGGCCCGAGGGAGGCCAGGCTAGCTGCTACTAGGGCCAGGGCCTTTTCAGTGGCGGCCCCTACCTGGTGGAACGAGCTCCCGGAGTAGATCAGGGCCCTGCGGGACCTTTCTCAGTTCCGCAGGGCCTGCAAGACAGAGCTCTTCTGCCAGGCATTTAATTAGGGGCCGCCGCCACTGTAGCGCCTGGCCCATAACTTTACCATCAAGCAGCTGCCAGGAGAGCCTTTGAGCAAAAGAACATCTAGCACTTACCATCGAGCAGCTGCCATAAGAGCCGACGAGCAGAGGAACATCTAGTACTGTTGGAAATCCACTTGAAAGCATTCCATCTAATTGAATTTTTAATTGCTGCCAGAACTTTGTATTGTACTATTTTTAACTGTTATGTTTTAATTATGTATGTTTTATTCTGTATTTATGTTACTTGGAAGCCGCCCTGAGCCTGCTCTGCAGGGAGGGAGGGGTACAAATCTGACAATAAATAAATAGATAAATACTTATTGAGGTCTCAATCACACCTGATTCTTTGAATTCAGTGAATGTTGCTCCCAGCATTTTGTCTCCAAAAATGAAACATTCAACATGTAGGTGAGCCCTTAGTAGCCTCTGCTGGTATACCTGCAATCAGAAACCATGGAAATCTTATAGAATCTGCACAGGAAAGGAGACGGAGCAAAACTTGAAGCAACAATAGGGTTTCAGTAACACACACTAATTAATCCACTTTCAATCCACTTTAAGTGCACTTTCCAACTGGATTTTACTGTGTGGACTGGCAAAATCCAGTTGGAAAGCGCATTGAAAGTAGATTGAAAGTAGATTATTTAGTGTGTGTGACCGCAGCCTAGCTGTACCTTCATAGGAACTATTTAGGTTCTAGGAAAAAAAGATCACAGGAAAAAAGCCCACAGAAAAAAACCACGGTCATGAATGCTCACAGGAAAAAAGCCCACACAGAAAAACACCATGTAAAGCACCATAGAAATTTATAATGGTGGATAATCATTCATCTTCACTTATGAGAATGAATAGGTATCCTATATATATAAAACTGCCTTACGCATTGGCCATTTCCACCTCTCCCATTGGTTGTGCTATGCACTCCATCAGCCATCAGCCATTGGCCCATCAACCACCACTCAAGAGTACTCACGTGCCATTGGCTGGGTCCAATTCTCTTCCCTGCCCACTTCCAACCTGGACACTCTTCCCTCACAGAAATAACTATCAAAACAGCTGTCCCTCCTGATGAAGACACTTCTGCTTGGCTCCTGCGGGACTAACTTTTCCTTCAGTGGCTGTTGCTAGGCAGCCAAGCTTAGTTCTGTCAGTAAAAAGACAAAGGAAGGAAACCCTTTCCAGACTTTTGTGAGGAACTCATTGGGGACAGTCCTGACTAGGGTTGCCAGCTCCAGGTTGGGAAATTTCTTGATATTCTGTGTCTAAGAAAGACAGTCTAAGGAAGCCAGAGTTTGGGGAGGGGAGAGGCCTCAGCTGAATATAATGTCATAGAGCCCACCCTCCAAAGCAGTTATTTTCTCCAGGGTGG
The DNA here is from genome assembly GCF_001447785.1 of Gekko japonicus. Classification (NCBI taxonomy): domain Eukaryota; kingdom Metazoa; phylum Chordata; class Lepidosauria; order Squamata; family Gekkonidae; genus Gekko; species Gekko japonicus. The sequence continues at coordinate 137,664 of NW_015162517.1, read as the reverse complement.
AAGAGATATGTTGTCTGGAGTTTAGTTGTGATACCCGGCAATCTTCAGTCTACACCTGGAGGTTGGCTACCCTAGGCATAGCAGTTAGCACTTCAGAGTAGGGTCTGCTAGACCCAGGTTCTTGCTGTGGAAGTTGAGTGGGTAATGTTGGACCAGTCACAGACTTTCAGCCTACCCTGCTTCACAGGGTTGTTGTGCAGATCAAAAGGGGGAGAGGAAAGTGATGTAAGCTGCTTTGGTCTCCACTGTGGAGAAAGATTCCCTCCTGGGGAATCATTGCTGCCAATCTCCAGGTGAGTAAAGTCAAGGACACGAGAGATCACAGGACAGGCTGAACTTTGTAAGGAAAAACAACCATGATATGATAATGAAACCTTGTTAAAGAAAAATATATCTCCTTTAATTATCCAATAAATAACAAATCATAAAGGTGTTTTCTTTGAAATAATTGGTCTCAAGTTTTTCTTTCTGACATACAGCGTTCAATGGACCGTTTCACTCAAGGTTTCATCAGATGAGACCTTACACCTTTTGTATTTTTTCTACCCCCTCTTCCTTTCTAGCTTACATCATTTGATTATGTGAAAAGCAGCTATGTGCTGCCCTCTAAAATTCTTTCAAGACTGCTTCAGGTGCATTGGTCCATGAGTGAAACAGTCCATTGAGTGCTGTATGGTGCTGCGGTGGCTCAAGTGGTTAAGACGCTGAACTGCAGGCTGTGGAAGGTCAGTAG
>NW_015162517.1:116788-136623 GCF_001447785.1 Gekko japonicus | reverse complement strand
GTCATGTAGTGCTTTTGATTCCCTATTCCACTGCAGTCATCCCAGTGTAAATTACAAGTGGTAAATTAATACTTTTAAAGTATTTAATTTTATTTAAAAATATTTCTATATAGAGTTTAATTTCTGTTGTTTTTGTTTTTCCTTCTTAATAAAGTTCATTGATAACAAAATGGTCACTTTTATTTCCTGCATTTTCCCTTCCAAGCCTTTATACTCAAGAGCATTAAAGCCCTCTTCATACAGGCCACTTTTGTATAGTAATGAAGTGATTTACTAGTAACATAACAAAATTATTATTTGACTATAATTGATAAAATCACAACACAAATTGTTGCATATGAATGTAGGTAATATTTGTTCATTCTCATAAATGGAGATGAATGGTTATCCACCATTATAAATATCTATGGCACTTTACGTGGCATTTTTCCATGTGGGCTTCTTTCCGTGTGGGCTTTTATGTGTATGGGCTTTTTTCCGTGTGGGCTTTTTTCCATGTGGGCTTATTTCCATGTGGGCTTATTTCTACATGGGCTTTTTTCCTGTGAACTTTTTTTCCTGTGGGCTTTTTTCCAGTCACCACTATTTAATGGCCCAGTCTGTCAGGTTAAAACACCTGGAATGTTTTAAGAAGCACTTTACTGGCAATAGAATTAGAGTTCCCTCCTTTTCCAGAAAGAGATCTATATATTATATGGGTTCTGCTCACTGCAGTCTAAGCAGTCCTGGGTCCAGCAAATTACCTGTTCTTTTCAGGCAACTATGAACTCTATAGTTTGTTCAGTTGCAGCTAGTCTTTATTAGTGGTCACAGTCTGGCTTCCTGTTTTCTTTTGTATCTTATTTAAGGAAATAGCTTCCTAGCACAACTAAAGATCTAAGTGGCCTGGGTTTTACATACTTTATCCCACCCCTGTTAGACCCTATAATTTATTATACCCTATCAATTATTCTGTTAAAGACATGCCTGTTAAGAGGCCAGATAAAACAAGGCCTTCTCCTAGTGTTAACGGAACATTTTATCCAGGCATGGCATCTTTACAAACTTTTAAGAAAGCTGCTAAATTACTTTTCAGGCAATGGAATGAGTCTGGCTTAGTTGTGTTCTGTTTATCAAAACATGATTGTGTATTTTACTGAATTTGGAATGTCACTATGTTTTGTTTAATTTTTTAAAAAATGCATTACTATTTTATTACTAGTAGCTTTGGATTAGGGATGCTGCAAATTTCACCACAAACATGTTTGACTGTCAAACACTTATGCAAAGATAGCCATCAGATGTGAGCCATTCACTTGGCCTATTTAGTTTGTGTCAATAGATGTGAACACCAGTGTTCTCTCTAAGGTGAGTTAGTGTGAGCTAGCTCACAGGTTGTTAGCCTCCAGCTCACAAATTTTTAGTCTCCAGCTAAAGAAGGATGGCTCCAGAACAAACTAATTTATGCAGTAGCCAAATCGCTCACTCACAACTTTAATGCCTGTAGCTCACAAAGTATAATTTTTGCTCACAAGACTCCACAGCTTAGAGGGAGCATTGGTGAATGGCTCTGAGCCATTTAAACCCACCCAATCTGCTCCTTGCCACTTTGAGGGGGGAGCAGAAGCAGAGAGTTTAAATGGCTCTCAGTCATTTAAACCCTCTGGATCTGCTCCCTGCTGCTTCGGAAAGGGGAGCAGACGCAGAGGGTTTAAATGACTCGGAGCCATTTAAGCCCTCTGGATTTGCGCTTTGCTGCTTTGAGGAGGGGAACAGAACCCTCCAGTTTTCCTCCCTGCTGCTTTAAAGTGGCAGGGAGCAGAACAGAGGGTTTAAATGGCTCCTGCAGCTCAGCTGTTTTGTGCAAAGTGCAGAAAGCAGGGGTTTAAATGGATCAGAGCCATTTTACCTCCTGTTTTCTGCTCTTCACAAACTGCCACGAATGACATCAAAGTTTGTAGAAGTTTGTGGTAATTCCAGTGTCCACAAACATGGGCTTACAAACCACAAAATGGCCCTAGTTCATAATGAACTTTAGTTTGTGAGCCAGTTTGCCTGACCACTAGCAGCACAATTTGGAAGGGGAAAGCACACCTTTGTTTTGCCAAACCTGGCAGCCCTTGCCCCTGCAGGGCTGAATCTATAAGAGGACTTGTTATCTTATCCCATGACTACTAAGACTACTCAGGGATCTTTGGCCAGGTATCTTGTCAAAAACCTCTTGGAAGTCATAGTCTATTATATCTACAGTGTCACCATTATCCATTTGCTTGTTAACTTGCTGAAAGAACTCCAAACGTTTGGTAAGACAGGACTTCCCTTTGCAGAAGCCATGCTAATTTTCCCTTTGCAGGCTTTGTTTTACAGGAGAAAACTGGATTCAGTCCCTATTTACATCTATGCAAAATGAAGCCATTGCTATCAAAATGTACAAGAGCTGTGCATGAAACCTCACTAGAAGATGCAATGATCCTCCCCTGCAAACCACGCCTGCAGTGTCCATTCTGGTTTCAAAGACCATGCACCTGAGTGCCTGCTTTCGTACAAAAATCACTTTCACTAAACTGACAGCTTTTTCCAATGCAGGATAATAATTCTCATTTCATAGTAGAAGGTACTCTCTGACACTACTTGAATGTCATGTCCCTCTGTAACAAGCACTTTCAAAACCCAGGAGGCATTAAATAAACAGCCCCTTCATTAAACTTAGAATTGATACGATTAAATACTATAAAGCAATAAAATTCAATCTCCACCTTCAGGTGCCAGCATAATTTTTTGCATTATTGCACAGGTTTGAAGCAAAACCTCTACAAAGCTGAAAGAATATTGCTTAGCAACTGCTAGAAATATGACAATATGAGAAATGTGTACATTTAATTCAAATGAACTCCACTTTGCAATAAATATTTTATGAGTGGAAAAGTGAAGAAGTGTATAATTTATCACTTAATTTTATTTATTTGCTCCTGGGAGATTATTCAATATAATTTGCTATTATCCTATCTGGATGGTATCACTTCAGATTGCAGGTACCCTGACCTGGATAGCCCAGGCTAGCCTGATCCTGACAGATCTTGGAAGCTAGCCAGGGTCAGTCTTGGCTAGTATTTGGAAGGGTGACTTTCAAGAAATACCAGGGTCATGACACAGAGGCAGGTAATAGCAAACCACCTCTGAAACATTTCTTGCCTTAAAAGCATGTTTAGCTCACCATCTAGTGGTGCATAATGCTAAAGAGTTAGAACTTCTGGCTGCCAGACAACCTTAGGATCTCCTGGCTATTCTACACATAATACAATACAATACAATACAATACAATACAATACAATACAATACAATACAATACAATACAATACAATAATGATGATTATTATTAGACTTCAGGTGGGTAATTACATGTATAAATGGTCTCCTATGTTACCTCCCCAATACCTCCTTGCATACTAGCATGCTAGCATGTGACAAAGCAAAGCCTTAGTTAAACCTTTGCAGATGCATGTTTTACATGTACAGAGATAAAAATATACTCAATAAGGCATGTGTTTTGCAGGCTGAAGAAAGACTTGGGGGGTTTTTTGCCAGAAAGATCTATACCTTGATGACTGTACTGTTTGTATAATATATGTTTTTAATTTTGTTATTATCTATCGGCATTTAGTCATGCCAGCACCATGACCACGGAAACGTCTTTGGACAGTGCTGGCTCTTCAGCTTGGAAACAGAGATGAGCACCACCCCCTAGAGTCGAATGCAACTAGCTTTTGAGCAAGGGAAACCTTATTTTTAGTATGTATGTATGTATTTTTCTTTGTTATGGGTGAGAGATGTGATGCAATGTTCCTTTAATAGGAGCAGTCTCCCAGCACAGATGCAAAATATTTATTACCTTGGTGTTTTACTGGCAGCCAGTACTCAGCTCGTCCTGACTTTGTGTGTAGCCTTCTTGGTGGAGGTGTCTCGAGGTGTTGTTAAACTAAATTGTTTGCTCTGGTGGATACCTGGATGTTACTTGAGCATGCTCTATGCCATCATCAGATACAAGACATTACCAGCCCAGCAGTGGGGCCACAGATTGCCACAAGTAAATTGCTACCATCATCAATTAACTGTTGAGAACTTCCATCTGTATTTCCTGCTTAGAACTGATGTTCAGACCAAGAGCAACTAGTATAGGGTTACTAGCCTCCAGGTGGTACCTGTAGATCTCCTGCTATTACAATTGATCTCCAGATGACTAAAATCAGTTCCCCTGGAGCAAATGGCTGCTTTGGAGAGTAAACTCTATGGCATTATACCCTGCTGTGGTTCCTTCCCGCCCTCCCCCCACAGGCCCCCCCCAAAAATCTCCAGGTATTTCCCAACCTAGAGCTCGCAACTCTATGGATATGGCAATAAAGTTAGTTTGTGGTTAAGTATACATCTTCCTCGCTTTCCTTCATTAGAGGCACATCAGGTCTTGTTATGTCTCTGTATGGAAAGACTTGAACCTTTGAAGCCAGGGTTGGACTTACATGTGTAGGGATGCTTACATATGTGTCTCTTCATATGGATCTCCTTTTCATGACAGAATGTAAGTTTCCTTTTTGATAAATGGTTCCATACATACCAAAAATAGTCTTATAAACTGACAATGAAGATGTAATATGTGATACAAACTAAGGATGATTAAATGAGACAAATTTTAGATTAAAAATGAGTAAAAATGTGATAGGGAAAATGTGGGAAAATTGGATTTAAATGTGGTTAAATGTAATTACATTTAGCTTTAGAGCTATAGATGAAATTTACACACACAAACACACACACACGATGTCATCAGTAAAACTTGCATTGATTTCCCAAGATCTGGATTCTACTCAGTAGCACTGAAGCACATGAGTAATGTCATTTAATTACCGGCACAGCATTTATCTTTGCACCGAAAAGCAATGATAAAGCAGTGTCTCAATCTATGCCACTTAATTATGCTGATCTAGGATGTTGCATTGGCCAGTTGTACAATCAGCACAACTAGTCAACAGACACCATTAGTAAGGTTAATGTAACACAAAGTTAAATTGGGAATATGAAAAGGGCATGAGAGAGTGAAACTGCGAATGACACCAATTTGTGGGAATTTCAAAGATATCTTCAAAACCTCTCACAACTGATGTGACATTGAAGTGTTCATGTAAGGACCTGAGTGCATATCAAGCCAGCACGTGTAGTGGTTAGAGTATTGGATTAGCATCTGGGACTTTCAGGTTCAGATCCCAACTCTGCCATGGAAGCTTGTTTGATTACCTTAGGCCAGTCATGCACTTTCAGCCTAACCTACTTCACACGGCTGTTGATGTGATTATAAAAGCAAGGAGAGGAGAATGATGGACTCTGCTTTGGGTCCCATTGGAGAGAAAGGAGGGGTATGTTTAAATAAGTAACTAAATCCTACAAATAAACATTTATCAATAATTCCTACCCAGGATAGTGCTATGAAGCAGCTAGGTTATTTCTAAGAGAGAATTATTAACACCCATACTAAACTACAACTTCCAGGATTCTTTGAAGGAAGCAGGTAAGATGTTAGAAAATCAGTTTACATTAGGAATTTTGGTATAGCCATATTTAGATTATTGCTTTATTGGTCACATTTAGATGCATCATGTTTTGCAAAATAAGTAGAAGTATGAAAAACAAAAGTTTCAATCTCATTCACACTTAATTTGGGAATTATCATCTTGGAACTCAACAAGATATATTTCTCAGAAGTCATACAAACACACACATGGCAGGATTAGCCTGTAAGATTAATAAAAGAATATTCCATGGAAGTAAATGCAATATGTGTTAACTTCAAGAGTGCAAGGAACATAAAGGCAATGATAAATATTAGTGTTCAATATTACACCCACAGTGGTTTCATGCTTAAGAGTAGGGATGTGCATTCGGTTCGTCCGAACTGAATGCACCCCCGAAAATGGCCCATTCGCACCCCTTTCAGGCTGCTGCAGGCCAATTCAGATTCTCTGATCTGAATCGGCTTGCCGCTGAATTGCCACCAAATTTTGGCGGCAATTCGCCCTCATTATATCCTATGGACAATTGAAGTCAATGGCAAAAACATAGGGTATATTCTGGGGGCTGAAGGGGAGGGAGCTTGAAGGAGAGACTCCAAACTTGCAGAGTAGCTGCTGGAACCTCTCCCAAAGATACCAACCAAGTTTGAAGAACATTGGAACAGGGGGTCCAATTCTACGTGCCCTCAAACAGGTTGCCCCTATCCCCTCTATTGTTCTCTATGGTAGGAAAAAAGTAACCTTATTCCCACCATAGAGAACAATGGAGGGGATAGGGGCAACCTGTTTGAGGGCACGTAGAATTGGACCCCCTAGTCCAATGCTCTTGAAACTTGGTTGGTATCTTGGGGAGAGGCTCCAGCAGCTACCCTGCAAGTTTGGAGTCTCTCTCTCTCTCTCTCTCTCTCTCTCAAGCCCCCTCCCCTCCAGCCCCCAGAATATACTCTATGTTTTCACCATTGACTTCAATGGCCTATAGGATATAATGGGGCTGAAATTGACATTCGGCTGGCCGAAAGACTCCCGAATCCAATCGTACTGACGAAACTGACATGTGGGAGTCTTACTGCCAGCCGAAATTGATTCTGCCCGATTCGGCCGAATCCGAATGGGCCGATTTTTTTTTTCCTTGCACACCCCTACTTAAGAGTGTCAAACCAGAACTCTGGAACTAGATTCAAATCCTGATCTTACCATGAAGATTAGGCTAGTCACTATCTCTACCTACCTTACTTCTCAGGGTTGTTAAAATATGAGGAAGACTATGAGAGCCAGTGTGTTGTAGTGGTTTAGAGTGATGGCCTAGTATCTGAGAGACCCAGGTTCAAATGACATGGAAACTCACTGGGTGATCTTGGGCCAGTCATACTCTTTCAGCCTAACCTACCTCACAGAGTTGCCTTGAAGATAAAATGGAGTAGAGGAGAATGATACAGAAGAAGAGAAGAAGAAGAGGAGGAGGAGGAGGAGGAGATTGGATTTATACCCCATCCTTCACTCAGAGCAGTTTACAAACTCCTTTCCCTTCCCCTCCCCACAACAGACACCCTGTGAGGTAGGTGGGGTTGAGAGAGCTCTTTCCAAAACTGTCCTTGAGAGAACAGCTCTGATAGAACTATGGCTTGCTCAAGGTCATCCAGCAGCTGCAAGTGAAGGAGTGGGGAATCAAACCCTATTTGTACCTCCTAAGACTTATCTAGTTCTCTTCAAACATAATTTTAAAAAATCAAAAGCCTCAATAGTAGTGACAGATTTAAATGACTCAATGTATCAATTTTGTCAAACACTACTCTCTCCTTGCTTCCCTTCTTGGACATTCTGGCACTTCAGTGAAGAAGGAACCTCTGCTTCTCTCTGTTCTTAGCTCTTTAGCTTAAACAATTGGATTCTTTCTCAGTGACTGCTGTATTTATACCCTCATACTCTTTTTGAGGGCATTTATGGATATAGAATGTCCCTGGCACAAAACAAGAAAGGATATCTTGGGTTGCGGTCAGATGTGCCATTTGGTGCAGTTGGGAAGCACTTCTATTTCATTCATTGGTATTTGAAATGGAGTCGCTCAATCAGACATCCCAGTATAATCTGTTTTGCTGTAGGATCAGCCTGTCACTGCATGATCAGACAGCATGGACAGGCGAGGGTTTTAGTTTTTTGCCTGCATTTGCACATGCGCATAAACAAGGGTGCAGTTTTTTGCACATGCACTTTCCAACTTCTGGGAGTTGATTCTCCACCTTGACTCTTCGCTGATCCTTCCATGGAGCATGGTGATCCCTTTGGTTCACAGTGAGTCATGGTCGCCTGACGAAGAGCCATGGTCACCTAACAGTGAGCCATGGTCACCTTTCCTGCTTGCTTTCAAAGCTGGCCTAGAGATGGAGATGATTATGTGGTTATGCGCACATTGCTAAACAAGCAAAAAATGGTGCCCAGTCAGGATGAAATGAGCAATCCATCCTGATGGCCTGAGGGCATGCTTGAGTGATCAGCCTAGGGAAACTCTGTCCATGACCCATTGGCAAGCATTAGGACTGGAGTTTCCCAGGTGTCTTTTTACTCCATTTCAGCGGTGGACCAGGATGGAGTGCTGATGACTGCAGAATCTTTCCCAGATGTTGCTGTCTGATCATGCAGTTTAGATCCATCAGACATCAGCTTTGAAGTCGGATCTAAAGGCATGCCTGACCTCAGCCTTGCAGTGAGTAAACACGGGAGAAAAGCTTCAAAACATTAGACATATGGCCTTCACCTTGGTTGGAAATGGATGGTGATAGTCACATTTTCACGGTTCTTTCTAAAGTTCTGCAAATTGGCAACATGGTTATAGATTATAAAACCTGGCATTTTCAAGTCTATTACATATATTAATTGACAGAAGCAAACAGAAGGCTGGATAGCTAGAGCATATCATGAATTTTCTTCACCAGTAGCGTGAACTATTATACTTGTCTACAGTGTATGATGAATTGTCTTATAAAATACTTCCATATTTGTATAGCAAGTGAAATTATCATTTATTCCCCTAACGCAGAATTCTAGCCCTACTATTCTCAAATTGAGATAAACCCAGAACTAAAACAGCTGGCATTTATTAGAATGTACAGGAAAAGATTTTGGAGAATGCTTGGGATGGGTGGGACAGTGGGGAGGGAATATTATACACAGATTATACTATGTGTCACATTTTCAAAGATCAGTTTGTTCTGTTAGTTTAATTATATATTCTGTAAAATATATTTATAGAAGAAAACACTGGCAATGTTAATTACAGTGCTTCTTACCATGTCTATCAAAAAGCAAACACACCTGTGGAGTTATAGAAATCATAATAAATAATCAAAAGTAATACTTCGTTTTAGACATAATAATGACCAACAATTTCATTTCCTAAATGTTAAGTTAAATGTGAAAGTAAGTGCCGAAGTGATGAACTTCCAGTATGTATGATAAAGCACACTTGTGCTACTTCTGGACTACATGTGTTTTATTTTAGTTTGTTGTGTTTTCTGCTTACTTTTCTGAAAGATACAGACACTTGTCTTAGAAACTGTCAGGGGCTTTTAAAACAATATCAATATTTTAATAATACCTAGGGATGATCAATGAGCTACTGTTTCAGCTTACATCCCGTTTATCTGTTGGAAAGAGGGAGCTGATTTTTCAAGGGACTGCTCATCTACTGACGCATTTTCTGTGGTTATTCAGCAGGTTGCTTCAACTATTCCTTCCTAGCAGCACAATACAGCACCATTTTTTTAAATGCATGCACATTCTAACACAGTCCAGTGGTGTTCTACTCTCCCACTTTGGTGTGTAACTGCTCCACTCCACAGGTACTTGTATAGACAGTTAAATCAGTCATAAATCATATAAATCTGTCATAAACACACACTTAAAAAAAATCTTATAATTCAGTGTTCATTTAAATAGTGACTTTGATGTCTGCCATTCTGTTTTGATTGGCAGCATTTTGGCAAAGTTCCAGTGCAAACCTGTTTATTTTTTGGTGATCAAGTCATTCTGAACCTCATGGATTGGGTGATCGTCACACCTCTGATCAACACTGCAAGTCTGACTGTCAAATATATTCAGTGCAAACTTTCTCTAGTAATAACACTAGTGCAGTGGTGAGGGCACTAGGGCTCATGGAGAGCCACATTTCCAAAAAAGCCATGTGTCTACTATATGCCCTGTTTGCTACCCCACCAAACACATGCATATAGCAAGATACAAGTATTAATATTAAGTATGTACTTTTAACTTCAAGTTTTTAAATTACCAGAGTGTTACCCAAACTGGACCCAGAAAAAGGTAAATTAGCTTTAAAAAGGTATCCGGAAAGGAATAACGCAAAACCTTGGTACCCCAAAATAAAATTACAGAGAGAGAGAGAGAGAGAGAGATTTTAAATACAAACAATGTTATTGTATTGAAAATAAAAAAAACAAAAAATGTAAAGAACCAACACTGGGCACCAGAAAACTAAATCCCTAAGAAACCACACATGTACACACCAACAAGAAGGCAGACATATAAAAGGTAGGAGGGAGGAAATTGTGAAGTTTTAGATGTATGACCTGAAATCCTGGGCTTGTGGTCTGGAGCAGTCCAAGAGCAAACACAGCTGAGGTCCGTAGAGCAGAGCAGGGAGCCAGCTAAGCAAAAAAAGTCTGCGAACTGCAGCAGGAAACCAGAGTTCTGACCAGCAGAGATCTGGACCAAGGATCTGAGGAACAATTTGCTACGGCATAGGGTTCTTTTAGGGACAGAAGATTCCCAGGGTAGGTGGGATTGGGGCCATCCTGGTTTTGGATTGGGTCAGGATAAAAAGTTTGAACTCACTGGCTGGTTTAAAGTTAACTGCTATAAAAATGGGAAAAAGTGGGGAAAATACCTTGATTAAGTTACTGTGAACTAAATCTGCATGGGCATAAAGAGCCTGGGTGAGGCAACATGATTAACATACTTTAATTAGGTTGAAGTGAACCAGATCTGCATTGACACAAATATTTGGGTGAGTCAAGATAACTTCTGAAACAGGATGGAGCATAAATTAATGACCTGAGTGTCCCTCTTGATTGAGTTAAAAAAGGAAAAAGAGGAACTGGGTGTTGGATAATGTAATAGCAACTTCCTTCGGCTAGCAGACACCTCTGGGATATGTTAGGTTACTCCAGTGTTGAAAAGTCTTTTGTTATTGAGAAGGAAGTGATGTCTTACTGTTATTAAAAATACTGAGCTGGGGGAGATTGCTCTTAATCAGATTGTGATGCCAGCATACCCTTCATCTTCTATCTCTGGGAATTTCCCGTGTCATGGCTGTACCCAGGTGCCCTTATGAGACTCCCCAAGTTTCAGATCCCCTTGGCACTTAGGCTCTAAAAATGGGGGTGCCTATTAAAACAAACAAGTCCAAAATAAGATGAGGACCCCACTAACCAAGGAAGTCTTGCCTGGAGGAGGGGGCAAGGTCCTCCCAATAGTACCTATGCACATGTAGGGTTGCCTCTCCCCACCACTGCTGAAACTTAGCCCTTGTGCATCTAGAGCAAGGGAAAGGGCTCTGCCTTCCCACACTTCTTTCGCCATAAGGCACAGCACATCGGGACAAGAATGAGATCATTAAGAAACATTGAGGAGAGCAAGCTGGTCATGGAGAAAGGGGAAAAACCCACAACGAACTCAACGTGGCCAGCTTGTTCTTTTCCAAAACCAAAAAAGCCCTAATAACATAATCAAGGGCTGTGATCACACACACTAAATAATCCACTTTCAATCCACTAGTTCACATAGTAAAATACAGTTAGAAAGTGCACTGAATGTGGTTTGAAAGTGGATTATTTGGTGTGTGTGATCACAGTCAAGCAATTATCCACACATATACAGGTACAATTCTACATGAACATACCACACAGACATTGTCCAGGATCCAGCTATTTGCTACTGAAAATATACAAGCATGGTAACCAGGATGCAAAATAAACCAAAGTTCAGTGGCATCTTTTTTGTTGTTCAGTGATGACACTGTCTAACCATCTCATCCTTTGCCGTCCCCGTCTTCTTTGACCTTCAATCTTTCCCAGCATCAGGGTCTTCTCCAGTGAGTGCTCCCTTCTCATTTGGTGGCCAAAGTATTTGAGCTTCAGTTTCATTATCTGGCCTTCCAGGGAACAGTCAGGGTTGATTTCTTTGAGGATTGACTGATTTGTTCTTCTTGCAGTCCAAGGGACTCTCAAGAGTCTTCTCCAGCACCATAGTTCAAAAGAATCTATTCTTTGGCGCTCGGCCTTCCTTATAGTCCAGCTCTCGCAGCCATACATGACTACTGGGAATACCATTGCTTTGACCATGCGGACTTTTGTTGGCAGGGTGATGTCTCTACTTTTTATCATGCTGTTTAGGTTCGCCATCGCTTTCCTCCCAAGGAGCAGGCGTCTTTTAATTTCATGACTGCTGTCACAGTCTGCGGTGATCTGGGATCCCAGGAACGTGAAGTCTGTCACTACTTCCACGACTTCCCCTTCTATTTGCCAAGGAGTGATGGGGCCGGATGCCATGATCTTAGTTTTTTTGATGTTGAGCTTCAAGCCCACTTTTGCGCTCTCCTCTTTTACTCTGAGCAAGAGGCTCTTTAGGTCCTCTTCACTTTCTGCCATTAGAGTGGTATCGTCTGCATATCTGAGGTTGTTGATCTTTTCCCCAGCAATCTTAATTCCCGCTTGTGATTCATCCAGGCCAGCATTTCGCATGATGTACTCTGCATATATATTAAATAAGCAAGGTGACAATATACATCCTTGTCGTACTCCTTTTCCTATGCGAAACCAATCAGTTGTTCCATATCCGGTTCTAACTGTTGCTTCTTGACCCTTATACAGGTTTCTCAAGAGGCATGTGAGGTGGTCTGGTACTCCCATCTCTTTAAGGACCTGCCATAGTTTGTTGTGATCCACACAGTCAAAGGCTTTAGCATAGTCCATGAAGCAGAAGTAGATCTTTTTCTGGTACTCTCTTGCTTTCAGGTGCTAAGTGGCACCTTAAAGACTAACAATATTTATTTCAATATGAGGTTTTGTGAGCCACAGCTCACTTCTTCAGATGTGTGAAGAGGAGATCATGCCAGGAATTCTTCTTATGGAGAAGGTTACAGAGGACGAATGCTCCCTTTAAGCTGTGGAGTCTTGTGAGTAAAAAAATTCTACTTTGTAAGTTACTGGCATTAAAGTTGTGAGTGAGCGATTTGGCTACTGCATAAATTAGTTTGCTCTGGAGCCATCCTTCCTGAGCTACGACAAAAATGTGGGAGCCGGAGGCTAAAAAACTGAGCTAGCTCACACTAACTCAGAAGGAACACAGAGGAGTTGAGGCACAGAGGTTTGGTGTGGATTCCATCATGAATCTTTGAAACATAAATTCCCTGTGGAAGAGAGAAAAGGAGGAAGTGAAGAAGAAAGAATAGATGTGAATCCCATTATGAATCCACAGAATTAGCAGGTACACATGATCATGGATGAAAGAGGTCAGAGGTTCAAAAGCAAAGTGATGAAGAAGGACAAACAGCCAGGAATAATTAGTCTAATGTTTAAGTGAAAATTAACTGATATTGATACAAGGTCTGATACAACATGTTAGTTTGACAAAACACATTAACTACAGACAACAGAAGGAAGCTGAGAGATTCTACCATGATTTTTAACAGCTATCACCCTATCAGCAACTTGAGCCTGCATCACTCCATACAACAGGATTACTATGGCCCCGGTCACACGGAGCATTAGGCATGCTAGAGAGACGGAAGATAGGCGGATTTTCCAGGCTTGATCTCACCACCACATCTGGGAAGCGTAGAGCTCCCGTGGCAAACCCAAGGCTTCCTGCCGAAGATGCGCGGTAAAAAACTAGTACCTCAGAGGTACTAGTTTCCGGTAACCGCGGAGCAACGGCGGGCATCTGATCGCATTTCCAGTGGTAGTTCCAGCGCCCGCCCATGCCCCCTCGTATAAAGTTTTTTTTTTCCAACTGTCCATGGGATGCACACAAGCACCCAACGGGTCATGCGCACACTTTGGTGTCCAGAAAAAAAACACCTGTTTGTCGCACCGCTTCTTTGCCGCGGCGCAGGATTGTGGTGTGCTCAGCACCTCCCCCCTACCATGGGACCTCCACGGTACGTCTGCTGGCGCAACTGTGTGTTATTTTGCCCCGGGGCAAACAGCCACGCTTCCCCCCCCCCGCATTTTCCTGCCCGTATGCCCACGGCCCAAATTACCCAACTGAGAGTAATGTCCAGGAATCTAAACAGGATATTGGCACCAACAATAGCATGGATGTTGTTCCAGCAAAGGGGAACTGAGGCCTTAAATATTCTTTCAGAAAGACAAAAGCCCTTTCCCTCTGGGACCAGGCTATTGGTACTTAAAAGGGCCACATCCAGTTAAAAAGGCAAGTACTGTAGCAGATCTGAGGTTGTTCAGGGTTTGTGGGTCTATTGAGGAGAGACTTCTGGTTCAGACCCAGGTCTTGGGGAGGAGGGTTCAGGCCCAGGGTCCAAGTCTGAATCAGAAGGCAGGACTATATATCAAGGTGAGTAAGCTGACTTAGAGTCAACATCAAAGGAGTCTTCTGGAAGGGTCTCAACTGCTTCATTTCTGTTGTGGTGTTTGGTGCCCTACTCCCTCCTCTTCTGAATTTTTGGCCTCTTCACCTGATGAGGAAGTGTCTGTATTCTGTTCCATGACAGTGTAAAACTATTTGATTCAGAAAAACTGAAAAACCACCAAGTGCTAAACATATTTACATCCTGCTACCTTAACCATTCCACACAATCCATTGTTAACGGACAACTATTAATTTATTACCACATAGAACTGTAGACTTGGAAGGTACCTCCAGGGTCATCTAGTCCAACCCCCTGCACAAGGCAGGAAATTCACAAATACCTCCCCCCTACACCCCAGTGACCACTGTTTCACGCCCACAAGATGACAAAAAACCTCCAGAATCTCCAGCCAAACTGGCCTGGTGAAAAATTGCTTCCTGACCCCAATGTGATGATCAGCATTTCCCTGGGCATGTAAGAAAGAGCCACAAGAAATAAGCACTGAGGCAACCCTTCCTGCCCTCTCTCTCATGATCTGCCTAAATTCACACAATCAGCATTGCTGTCAGATGGCCTCTGTTTGAAAACCTTCAAAGAAGAAGAGCCCACCACCTCCTGAGGAAGCCTGTTTCACTGAGGAACTGCTCTGTCAGGATGTTCTTCCTAATGTTTAGCCAAAAACTCTTCTGATTTAATTTCAACATGTTGGTTCTGGTCCAACCTTCTGGGGCAATAGAAAACAACTCTGCTCTATCCTCTATATGACTACTTGAAGATGGTTATCATATCACCCCTCAGTGGGGTGTGTGGGGGCTGAGCTTCTGGCCGGCTGCAGGGATTCTATGCTCCTGCTATTCCCATGGAAGATTAACAACTAGCTCTCAGATAACACATTCAACTTTGGAATAAACATCAAAGCCAGGCATGGGAAGGACAAGAGTAAAGAAAGGTACAAAAAATTCCTCCTTACAGACCTCCTAAAAAGAGCAATATAGATGTAGAAAGCTCAGAAGACTCAGATCTAGAGGCTTCTCTGCTAGAGGAGGTGGCGGTGGGAAGGAGTAACCCCGGCCACAGTGACCAGAATGAGATATTGCTCGCACTAGCAGAGATAAAGAATGAAATTAAGAGTGATTTACAGTCTCTGAGTGGAGAGGTTGGACAATTAAAAAAAGAACTTGGACTGCTTAAACAAATTATTGAACCAATAAATAAAAAGTTGGAAGAATTTACCACGGCATTGAAAACATAAGAACATAAGAGATGCCAATCTTGGATCAGGCCAAAGGCCCATCCAGTCCAACACTCTGTATCACACAGTGGCCAGAAATACCAGTGCCATCAGGAGGTCCACCAGTGGGGCTAGGAAATTAGAAGCCATCCCACTGTTGACCTCCCCCAAGCACCAAGAAGACAGAGCATCACTTGCCCCAGAGCCCCTATCTATACCTTGTGGCTAATAGCCACTGATGGACCTCAGCTCCATATACTTATCTTTTTTTTAAAATATATATTTTATTTTCCATATCACAGGATAACAACACAAATCATATTTTTTTTAAGATACTGCACAATCTATTACATCCTCTTTTACACCATATCGCTGGCAATGGCTGTTTACATTATAATGGTTATAGAAACAAAAAAATTTCCCCCCCGTCATTGCCAGTGATTGCTTAGAAAACTATTTTTTCTCTCCTTAAACTCCAACTCAAATGGTACAAACTTAATAAAGTGATATTTATTGTTGTCCCAGACAGTTATTCTTATATCTTATCCGTATTATATTAAGCCTTTTAATTGCTCTTAAATAGAAAGATAGACCAGCAACCAAATTTTTTTTTGTCTTCGTGGCGGAGTTCTTGGATGTTGCCACCTCTCTATGAGACTTTGGAAATCCCAAAGGGGGTCTTTCCCTAAGGCCCCACCCTATAGGAGGTGATAGGGGAGTTCCTCCCGAGTGCCTTACCCGCTATGCTCCTATTGTATGTTAGTGTCACAATGTTTAAAACAATATATTAGTATTAAATCGGCTTATCTAAAGTTGAAGCTGTTGTCCTCTCATTTTTTGTCTGAAGCTTAAAGTTGTAAAGCAGTTAGCATTTCCTCTCCAGACTTGAGGTCATGAACGGTGTGGTCTCTGCCTTTGTAGTTTATATGTAAATGTCCCAATGGAAGCCAACGATATCTAATTTGTTTTTCTGTCAACCGCTTTGTAATTGGCTTCAGGTTCCGGCGCGCAGTTAATATCTCAGATGGTAAGTCCTTGAACACTTGTATTTTAGTGTCCTCAAGTTGGAGACCGTTGTTCTTCCTTGCAGCTTCTAAGATAGTAGCCTTTGCTTTAATGTCTTTCAGCTCAGCAAGAATGTCCGGAATTAGTGTAGGCGAGCCTGTTTGTGGTAGTTTCAGCCGATAAGCTTGGCTAATTGGTGCAGCTGGCAGTTGCAATAATTCCTGGAGCCACAGATTCAAAGAGTCCGTGAGGTCTTTGTCTATAGAAAAGTTTGGGGAGATTCCCCTAAATTTAATTTTCCTTTCCCGAGCCTTTATGTCTAAAAGAATAATTTTGGACTTACTCCAAGTCTCAAAGGTCTTCAGGCTTTGTATATCCTGCTTATTTTTAGCTGTTTGCGTCAGTGCCTGATCAGTTCTTTGCCGCAGATCTCCTATCTATACCTTGTGGCTAATAGCCACTGATGGACCTCTGCTCCATATGCTTATCTAATTCCCTTTTGAAGCCGTCCATGCTTGTAGCCGCCACCACTTCCTGTGGCAGTGAATTCCATGTGTTAATCACTCTTTGGGTGAAGAAGTACTTCCTTTTATCTGTTCTAACCCGACCGCTCAGCAATTTCATGGAGTGCCCACGAGTTCTTGTATTGTGAGAAAGGGAGAAAAGTACCTCTTTCTCTAGCTGCTCTATCCCATGCATAATCTTATAAACCTCAATCATGTCAACCCTCAGTCGTCATTTCTCCAAGCTAAAGAGCCCCAAGCACTTTAACCTTTCCCCATAGGGAAAGTGTTCCAACCCTTTTATCATTCGAGTTGCCCTTTTCTGCACTTTTTCCAAAGCTATAATATCCTTTTAAAGGTGTGGTGACCAGTGTTCCCTCTAAGCTGAGTTAGTGTGAGCTAGCTCACAATTTTTCAGCCTCCGGATCACACATTTTTCTCTTAGCTCAGGAAAGATGGCTCCAGAGCAAACTAATTTATGCAGTAGCCAAATCGCTCGCTCACAACTTTAATGCCAGCAGCTCACAAAGTAGAATTTTTGCTCACAAGACTCCACAGCTTAGAGGGAACATTGGTGGTGACCAGAACTGCACACAGTATTCCAAATGAAGTCGCACCATTGATTTATATAGGGGCATTATTATATTGGCTGATCTGTTTTCAAAACAACTGAGAAGAAAGCCAAATTAGCATACCAGACAGCAAAAAAGACAGCAGATGACTTGAAAGACTTTAATGACTTTGAGACATGGGCCAAAAATTAGATTATACTTCAGGAGACAAAATTGAGAGAAAAGAAGGCTAAACTTCGTGGAGTTTCTGCAAAGTTTGGAGAAACAGAAAACCTCACTGCAGCTTTAAACAAATGGCTGAATCAAATTCTTCATGCAGCAGGAGAAGCAGAGCCTTCCCAAGAGATAATTACAATTGCCTTCCAATTAAATATATCTAAACGGGCTCCTAATAACGTTTCTCCAGACATCGTCATCGAATTCAAACAGATAAAGATGAAGAATAAACTTTTTTAAATCGTGAGGGACAAACAGGGATTGCCCCTTGAAGATATTATAGTGTTTCTGTTTCATGATATTCCAGCTGAAGTAATCAATGCGAGAAGATGTCTAAAAGAAACAGCGAAAGCCTTAAGAGACAAAGGAATTCAATACAGATGGTTACCCTTAGGACATTTAGTGGTCAGTTTGGAGAATAAAACTTTTACTGCCTTTAATGAAGCCACAGGCAAGAAATTATTGGATGCAGTAACCAAACAAAGGGAAGCAAGTGTGTGAACTGGGACATTATGCTTTGATGAAGAAAATGTAGAGAGCAATTTATAGGAGGAAATGTAAGAGTACGTTAGAACTAGTAGATATGATAAGTGGGAATTATAATTTATTTATTTATTAAATTTATACCCCGCCCTACCCTGCAAGCATAAATAATAAAGAATATGGGGAAATAATAATGGGAACAGAATTGTTAGAACCAACAGCATTGCTAGGAGGTGAAGGGTGGCCCTGCCAAGTCCTCCGATAAGAGGGAGGAGGGTATCCTCCTGCTGTAGAGATTCCCTCTGCAGCCCCCAACATCGGAGGCAACCCTGTCCAACTTTCTGTTATAGGTATGGAAGAAGACAGATTAAGGGGGGGAAATAAGAGAGTAAAGAGGGAAGTCTCTATAAGAAGTAAAGAAGAAGTTTTGAAAAACTTTAGGAAACAATGTAATAATGATCAGAATAGGTATTATAGGAAGTTGTATGGTAGCTTGGCTAATGGGTAAGAAAAGGGAATAAGATAAAGAGGACTGGGAGTACTTATATGTTTGTGATTCTTAGATTGACACCTGCTTTAACATCTAGCGAACAGCCTGTAAGGCTGTTCGAGACCCACCGCGGCCGAGGTGAGCACCCGGCCCTAGTCCTAGCTCCTGCCCACCCAGCGGATCGAAAGCCGTAACAACTAGCGAGTAGATGAATGGGTACCTGCCTTAGAAGGAGGGGAGCACCCCCCTCCATTGGGAGGTAAAGCAGCAGTACAACCACAATTCCTACTGGTATTACTAGAAGCATTATTGATTGTTAAAGTGCTATTTTGCTACTACTACAATTATTGCTATTATTAGTGGGAGCGGTGGCGCAGGCAGTAGAACGCCTGCTTAACAACTAAAGAGCAGCCACTATGGCTGTTCGAATACCACCGTGGCCGGAGTGAGCTCCCGGTCTTTATCCCAGCTCCCGCCAACCCAGCGGGTCGAAAGCTAATTAACATCTAATGCAAGTAGACGAATGGGTACCTGCCCTTAGATGGGTAGGGGGCACCCACCTCTGACGAAAGAGGCATGGTGGTGGTGCGGATGGCGTGGCGGTACAGAGAGCAACAAGTGACGGCATGGCGGCGAGTGCTGACGGAGCTGAGGGCAGTGCGGAGCGGAGTAGAGCAGAGCGATCCCTGGTGGCCGGAGAGAACACCGAGCGTCATCGGGCGGCAACGGCAGCAACGGCGGCATCCTGGAGGTGCACGACGAATGATGCAGGCACGGCGGTGCCTGAAGGACGAAGCCGGCCGGGAGCGTGCAGGAAGCCATGCGCCTGTGTGGAGCTGCTGGAGTCGCCGGAGAGAAATGTCGGAGCCAGAGGAGACGCTGAGCCAGCGGCTGAGATCAAAAGACGCCAAGCCGAGCCGAGCCGTGCCGTGCCGGGGAAGCAGGAAGAAGCACAGATACCACCGAGGGTGCTGGTAGGAAGTCCCACTCCCAACTCTAGATGTGGCCCAAGATAGGAAAAAGCAGTTCTTAGAACGACCAAATATGTGAACCGCCCAGAGACCCCTTCGGGGGTTAGGGCGGTATATCAAATCTAAGGTATAAATAAATAAATAAATAAATAAATAAAGTGGGAACCCCAACAGTGGCGATTCGGCGAGCGGCGGCGGCGGAGTGACATGAAATGGCAGCGGCAG
>NW_015162517.1:113734-116713 GCF_001447785.1 Gekko japonicus | reverse complement strand
TCCGGGTTGGATGGCCCCGCCGACTCCAAAAGAACCCCTGAGGAGCCTGAAGAAAGTGGATGGGAGAGGCCGAGCCGAAGCCGAGAGCTGAGACGAGCTGACGGAACATCAAGCCGAATCCCACTGGGTGCTGGTAAGCAGTCCCGCCCCTAACAATATATGTGCCCATAGATACGGATGATCTACTATGTAAGCCTCTCAGAGACCCCATGGGAGGGGTTCGAGCGGGGTATAAGTCGAATGTTAAATAAAAATAAATAAATAAAAATAGAATATATAAGAAATGAAGAGTCTTTAAAAGATATGTATAAATTATATGGATATTTGTACACCTAATAAAATGTTAATTTAAAAAAATTACCTTCAGTCATCTCCTCTCCAGGCTAAACATACCCAATTCCTTTGACCTTTCCTCATAGGACATGGTCTCCAGTCCCTCAGACAGGACTTGCACTTTACAGCAGGCATACTTGGGACTTAAATGAAGTGACAAAACAGATTGATAAGACCTAAAGAAGAAGGTTAAAAACCCCTCTATTTGTCACCTGTATGTATGTATTCATACCATATCACAAATGACCTACAGCTGGATGTTGATGCTTCTCTTTCAAGGGCTTTTGGTGGTGGGATTTCCCTTGCTTATAAGCATCTCTCTAACCTAAAACAGTGATGGACCACTTATCCACAATACAAACTAGAGGATAAAACTGTGCAGCAAACCAAGATGCCAACATTGTACCTGTATATACTCAGGCAATACTACTACAGGACATAATAACATCAACTATACCATTTGAGAATTGTTTGCATGTTCATTTTTCAGTGTGATGCATGCCATCATGTAACAACAATGCTGTTTTCTCTACATTAGGCATATAGGTTAGTCCCTAAGTAAAAGAATAAATGTACAAAAATCTGACATTGAAAATTGCAGAAACAGGTGAGAGGCAGTGACTCCACTACTTAACTGAAGGTCACAGTTCTATAACAAAAATAATTTTAACTAAACTCCAATGTGAAATTGCCAGACTCAAATTAATTTATATATTTCACATGTTCTCTCTACCTGGCCTTAACTGAGACATTGGATTTATGACTTAATATAGAACTCCAGTTACAATCATGAAGAACTCCCGTTACAATCTATTTTGAATTAGAGCTGAACATCTCATGCTGTACTATTTACTCTGCAATCCTTTGCAATTTCCATGTACATGCTTACAGTTTATGGTATCTTGATGATACTATTTTTTCCACCTTATCTCATACCTAAAATGTCTGGAAGTAGAGATGTATGATTTCATATGATCCAAGTTCTCCTGTTGCGTCTGCTGGCACATTCATACATTTAATTCGATTTTTATCCTGCATTCCCCGCGAAAGGGCTCAGGGCAGGTTACAGAGTCACACAGTCTCAACAACAATAGTTAAATAACTAAAACAAAATCTTAAAACAATAATAGAAACAGCAGTCAAGCTTCATGTTGTTATACTCAGTTTAGACTGATCACAGAGCCAGCAATTCCAGTAGGGGAGGCCAGAGATGGAATTTGAATGTCCACCGCCTCACCAAAAGTCCGGCAGAACAACTCCATTTTACAGACCCTGTAGAATTGCAATAAAACCCACAGGGCCCTGATCTCGAGTGGAAGCTTGTTCCATTAGGTTGGGGCCAGGGCAGAAAAAGCCCTGGCCCTGGTTGAGGCTAGTCAGACATCCTTGGGGCTGGGGACAACCAGTAAATGTTGGCTGATTGAGCACAATGCTCTGTGGGACACATATGGGGACAGGCAATCCTGCTCTACTTTTTCAAGGCTGGAAGACAACCCCATTTCTCTGCAAGTTCCAAAATACCTAGGGAGCATAGTTTTCTTCTATACTGGAGCTTTAGCAGGCCAGCAATGTATATGATATTTCTTTTACATTACAGTTAATAAGGGGTCTTTTCATAGAAAAAGAGCTGCAGGAGCTCATTAGCATATGGCATGCTAATGAGCTACTGGGCTATTAGCATATGCCACACCCTCTGACATCACCAGAAGTGATGGCAGAAGGGGAAGCAAAAGGGGGGGAGGCATCTTCAAAAGCCTTCCCTCCCCTTCCCTTGGGGAGGGGGAGCGAAGAGAGAAGGGCCACAGGAGGAAAGACAGAAGGAAAGAGAGAGAGTAGAGAGAAGGAAAAAAGGAAGGAAAGAGGGAAAGAAACAGAAGGAAAGAAGGAGGGAAAGAAAGAGACGGGAAGAAGGAGGGAAACAGGGAAAGGAGGAAAAAAGAGAAGAGAGGAAGGCAGGAAAGAAAGAGAGAAGGGAAGAAGGAAGGAAAGAGGGGAAGGAGAGAAGGAAAGGAGGAAAAGAGAGGAAGGAAGAGAAGGGAAAGATTTTTTTGAAAGAAAAGGAGAGAAAGAAAAAGAAAGGAGGGAAAGATGGCAAAGAGATGGAGGGAGGGAGGCTCTCCCACCCCCTCCATCAAGCCCCTGCCATCGCTACCCCCGGGGATTGCTTACTTACCACTTCGGCGGGGTCGGTGAAGACGGCGGTGGGGCTCCCCAGGCGCCCCCGAGCAGCAGCGCTCCTGTGTGGGCCAGGGGACGCGGCGATGGGGCTCTCCCATCCCCCAAGCCACACCGCTCCAGCGCAGGCTCAGGAGATGTAGCAACGAGGAGCACTCCTGTGTGGGCTGGGAAACTCAGGTGGGGCTCTCCTGGCATCTCCCGAGTCGCAGCGCTCCCGCGTGGACTCAGGAGACCCGGGGATGGGGCTCTCCAGGCCTCCCCTGAGCCGCAGCACTCCCACGCGGCTTGGTGGGACCCGAGGGCGGGGCTCTCCGGGCCTCCCCCGAGCTGCAGCGCTCCCCCACGGCTCAGTGGGACCTGGGGGCGGGGCTCTCCGGGCCTCCCCCGAGCTGCAGCGCTCCCCCGTGAGCTCGGGGACTTAGAGGCGGGGGTCTCCGGGCCTCCCCCAGCTGCAGCACTCCTGCGGGG
>NW_015162517.1:112561-113659 GCF_001447785.1 Gekko japonicus | reverse complement strand
CCGCAGCGCTCCCGCGCGGCTCGGGGGAACCCGAGGGTGGGGCTCTATGGGCCTCCCTCGAGCCACAGCGCTCCTGCGTGGCTGGGGGGACCCAGGGGTGGGGCTCTCCGGGCCTCCCGCGAGCCGCAGCACTCTTGCACAGGCTCGGAGGACCCGGGGGTGGGACTGAAATCCCTCACAGAGCTTGGCTAGCTCTTTGGCACAGGTCAAGAGTGTTCTCTTTGGCCTGGTTCTGTGGGTCTCTGGTTCAGGTCAGAAGTGGGGAGCCCCACTGTTGGGGTTACCCCATGAGTAAGGCAGTGCCTCTGAGCTACACAAGATTCAACTTTGGACACAAAATCCAGAAAGAAAAAAAATACAGTGAGGGGGTAATAAATGACTGCTGTTTGTATGCTTTAGCAGGCCTAATAGTTCAGACTAGCCTGATTTCATCAGAGCTTAGAAGCTAAGCAGGGTCAGTACTTGGACGACAGACTGCTGTGCAGAGAAGGACAATGGTAAACCACCTCTGCTCATCTTTTGCCTTGAAAGACTCATGAGGTGGAGCTTCATGAGTTCGACATTAAGCGGTTGCAACTCAACAGCACGCACAACAAATCTGCATATTAAAAGCAGAGAAGGGACTATCAGTGCAGTCCTAAGCACAGTTACACCTCTCTAAGCTCATTGACTTCAATGGAAAGTCTTAGGATGGCTCTTTAAAATACTTCAAAAGAATGGAAGAAGAAAAGAAAAATTTGAAAGTGATAAAAGGAAAAGATAACCGATATCATCATACCAACAGTAAAGCAGAATATATACTTTTTAAAAGGAAAGGAAAATATAGCAGGGCTAACTGTTTAAGAGGGAATTATCCAAATCTCAATGAAAACCAAGAAAAAGAATCAAGATACTGCAATACAACAGAGAAGTTGGATAAGGTGGATTTAGTAACAGAAAAGAGACAATTTCATAGTCTACATGTAAATAACACAGCAGAAGAAATTATTTGGATATTATTTAGAGGAGAAGAAATAAGATGAGCAGACAGGGAATGGGTGCAGATCAGTTACAACCTGGAAGCAAAATGTAAAAGATTTTTTCCAAATCCGTCAGCAG
>NW_015162517.1:89991-112550 GCF_001447785.1 Gekko japonicus | reverse complement strand
CAGTATTCTTAAAAGATCCCAACCTTCATAGGCCATTAAGTTAATCAGCTTTTAAAAAATGTTTGCTTAATTCAGCATCTCACTTAAAGGGTCCATTCACTCGCTATATAGATGGCATTTTTACATGCTAATACATGAAGCCATTGTGGAATACAGAGACTATATTAGCATTAAAAGGAAATAAATCTTTTCACAGTAGATAGTAGAAGAGGTAATTATGATTACAATTGGGGTTGATAAATGGTCTTTGCTTTGTAGGGTTGTCAAATACCCTAGAACATCACAGACTTATAATTTTTTTTAAAAAAATCTTAATGCTATTTTAAAGAAAATAATGGATGGTTCCTTTTGCACTTGTGAACATGTTTAGAAGACAGGCTAGATACAAGAAACAAAACAGATGTAATACCTCAAGAATTTTACAATAGTACCATATTTATTTATTAATTTTTGACCCACAATAAAAAATACAGAAAGAACAATTAAAATTAAATGGAAAAGTCCCCAAAGGAGATTCTTTACTGGATAATGCTTGCATCATGGATGATAAAAGAGTCTATAGCTTCCAATGTTTCTTCTTCTGAGACCCCAGCAATGGCAATTTGGGTTTTAAGAGCCAACCGGATAATAATGAGTACCTATTAGGAAAACTGCAAGAACTCTGTTTGTTTAAAAAGACAAGCCCCTCTCCTGCAAAACACAATTTGGAGAAGCTTGTTGAGAGCATTATGAGGCAGTTAAAAGGGATGGGAGAGGGAGACCAATAAAAGAGACAGATTTGGAAATCGGCTTGATCAACAGTCTATAGCAGGGGAGTCAAACATGTGGCCTGTGGGCTGGATCTGGCCCCTGAAAGCCTCCAATCTGGCCCAAGAGCAGCTGACTCTGTGCTGCTTCCTGCTTCCTGTTTCTAACTTTCCCCCAGTCTCTTCTTATTCCTGCTTCAGAGGAGAGAAAGAAAGCTTTCCCTCGATTAGCTGAGAGCTCCTCCCTCCTCTTTGTCCTCTGGGTAGGGAGGGAGAAGGAAAGAGTTGGGGGGGGGGAATGGTATCTCATGGGACCTTTAAGAAGACCAGCAACATTTTATTCCAGTTATAAGCTTTTGTGTGCAAAAGAAAGAGAGACTACTGAATTGGAACTGATCACAAAGCTCAAGACAATGCAGATTACTGGACTGAATTGAGATCTTCTTCTTGAGACCTTCTTCAGACCTTCTTCAGAGACAGAGAGGAAAGGAAAGAGCCAGAGGGAGCATGCCAGAAAAAAGAGAGAGAGAGAGAGAGAGAGAGAGAGACCTATGTTTAAGACCAAACACATTTTATTCCAGGTATAAGAGAGAGTCTCCTGTGTTTAAAACCAAAAAATGTTTTATTCCAGGAGAGACTCCTCTGTTTAAGACCAAAAACTTTTTATTCCAGATATAAGATCATGTGGGCAAGCACACTTCTTCTTCAGAGAGAGTGGGAAGGTGTTACCCTGCAAGGAGCTTATAGTGCTCTTATGGACTTATGAGCCATAACTAATAACTGAACTGTGCAATAAGTGTGCCAAGGAAATGGACTGTATGGTGACCACAAGCTGATGCCAACTACCTGGACTGTGACCATGCGCCCAGATAATGGAAGCCTCTTCCTGAAGCTTTGTGCCAGACCAAGAGTGGATCCATGGGTTACCTGCCACCTCTCACCTGCAATGCAGCAGAGATGAGCCAAGCACCATAACTGAAAAGTACTGAGACTTACTAGTGATTTCAGCTCTCATACTTTATTTCAGCTCAGAACAAGATGAGAGTACCCAGCTCGCAGGCTAGTTTATATGTGCTCAAAACCCCGCTCCCCAAACACACCCACACACAAGTGATTGGCTATTTACAGTGGCCGAGAGTTCCATAGGCTCTCGGCCAGGAGCCTAGCCTGCCGATAGGTGCTGGCTAGGATCCGATGGTCCCATTGTTCTTCAGAGCGAAGCTTGGTCGCTTCACCTGACCGCGTGGTGAAATGGCCGCGCATGCAGTCTGAGATGGATACATTACAATAACCATGAAAGGTACAACAGAAGCCAGTGACAGTTTGCTGTAGAGTTGCTGTAGACAGTTTGTCAGCATGCAGACACATCCTCCCCACCACCACCTTCGCCAGATACTGCACATATGCTTCCCAGCATAACAAAAGAACTGTTTGCATGAAGGGATTAGTCGACTGACATGTACCTGCAAAGCCCATCACCCAGAGCAATCACCGGGCCATCAAGTCTAACGGCCCTGACTGCTTCTGCTATGGTCTTCTAAAGGTGCCCCTGTTAGTAGGAATAAAAACAATATTGCCCAACCATTAAGCCCCCATCCTCCTGAAACCAGTTTTTGTTTAAGCAACTTCCTGGGGACGTGACCAAGGGGGACATGACTAAAGGACATACACCCCTCCAGCCCAAATAAAGTATAAAAAAAGAGCAGGATTTGCCATTGCTCTCTCTCTCACTTCCTCTCTACCTGGCCCCATCCTGTCTTGCTGACTCTCGTTTTAAGTGCTGCCCAGATGCTCGCCATGTGTTCTGCCAGTTCAGAATACAATCCTTTCCCCCTTATAGTTTCCCTTATTTTTTCGCTGTAAGGATTGCTTCATCACGTTAGACAGGTCAGTATTGCCCATCCAATGAACTCCTGCTAATGGGAATGTCTCTGTACCTTTTCAGTCTGTTTTTCCTAGCTCTGTATTGTTGAGTGTGTGATTGTGTTTATTTGTATGTGTGCAAATCCTTTAGTAAAGAAACCATTTCACTAAGATCTGGTCTCTGCGTCTATTTCTGGGATTACTGGAATAAGCAGGACTCCTGTATACATAGGTTATTGCTCCTGTATACACCTATTGCCATCTAACATTCAAATCCCCCACAATTATTAATAATTCAAGGCAATTTGGCTAACAAGGGAATGAGGGGGAGGGAAGGAAAGACCCAGAGAGAGCATGCCAGAGAGAGGGGGGAGGGAGTCCCATGGCACTTGGAGAGATCCCCCTTTACATTTCTAACAGATTGGGGGGGGGGGGAGAAACCTAAAAGAAAAGCTTGCATTCCTTATTAGTGAAGGGGGCAAGAGTACAGCAGCACCCTAATGACTAACAAAATTTGTGGTAGGACATGAGCTTTCATGAATCACTGCTCACTTCTTCAGATACAGCTGGAATATGTGTCCCTCTGTCTTTATATCTTGAAGAGTGAAGTGATTTCAGATGCCAAATGACAATAGCAGCCACTGTGCTTTCAGGAGGAAGTGCAGGGGGTTGAGGCATGGCTTTTAATCTTAGGCTGAATCTGCATTTGTCTTTCCCACCGGTGTCCCAGCCTTTTTGACTCCGTATTCAAAAAAGCTGTCTACATTTGGTGTCATTTTCACACCTCAACGGTGCTAGCATACTTTTGCACGTCCACATATGTTTATCATTTTTTCGGGGCGGCTCCACTGTCATTGCACCTCTGCACTGCTTTAAAAGAATCTTCTCCAAACAACATTCAAATAAGCATAGAGAAAGACAGTGTCACAGCAGCACAAAACTGATTTAAAAATGCAAATGTAGATTCTACCTTAGTTTAATTTAATTTTGTTTGTTTTCTGATTATTTCTTTTCCATCACTATACATATAACTCTCATTTTGGGGGCAATGTAGAGAAAATGGGGATTTTGCTCTAAGCTCCAGTGAACACCCAGCAAACAGACATGTGTCTCACAGCAACTGGATAATTCTTTCGTCACATGCAATCAACCACACACATGTGCACGCGCACATCCTTTTTTCCTTAAAAAAATCGAACTCTTATCAAAGATTGCAGCGCTGGGGTTGGGGTGCATTTTTATGCAAAAGACACCTTCCTTACTTTGTGAAAGAAGACAACAGACTTCAGCAAAGAAAGACTGGAAATGCAGATTGTTCATCAGAAATTTAAAAAGAAATACTGACAGTCACTGTAAGAGACAGAGTACATAAAGAAACTGGATGCATTGCAGAAAGGACCCCCCCCCCCCCACCCCCCCCCCCCAAAAAAAATGCTTGTCACCAGCACTGTCCTGCCAGGCTCCTGCCGTCCCCACCCCCCCAATAGCATTCAGGTGAGATAAGTTTGCATGCACCAGGAGACACCTCCTTCAGGGATCTGTAAAATGAAACCCCATTGTCCATTCTGCTTGAAACCTATGGGGATGTTTTATAGAGAGGTCTGTGTTCTGTGCAAATTTGGTGCCCTTATCTTTAAAAATAGCTTTCCCAAACCCCTAAATTGGTTCTCCATTGAAAATAATGACCCCAAAATTCTGGAACCTGGAAAAAAAACTCATGGATTATGCCTCTAGTGGAAAACAAATGTGCAGAAACCTGCCCATCCTTACTTCAGATCAATCGTGTGTGTGCTACTCAAGTGGAACTGAGTCCTGTTGTAGTAATTCTGGGTCTACCTTCAAGTAGGTGGCTTCCATCTACTTGGGTGATTTGAATTATAGTTTCCTCTCAAGTTCTCTTCTAAGCAAGCCTAGCTTCCTGGCAGCAAGACAAGTCTCCATTGCATTTATTCTCAGTCACCCTTTTTTTATTCCCCAACATCAAAACAAATCAGAAAATGATCAATTTAAAATTACAAGCAGAAGAGTTCTTTGGGTAAGTGTCAGCTCTCCTTGTAACAGTTTTAGCTTTGGTTTAGGGGGGAAACTATTTGGTTATCCACCCCCATATTTCCTTGTAAATCCCCAGTGTAGTCCCCTTATCAGAAAAATTTGCAGTCAAGCAAGACTGCCATAAGTGTGTATGATGCTTTATAGAGCTGAAGAGGACAAATCCCTGCCCCAAAGAGTCTATAAAAAACCCCAACAAATTATAAAGCTATAAAAAGAAATGTCTCATCTTTTGTAGAATTTTTGCCCAATTCATTACCAATGTAACGGAACAAATAGTCCAGTTCAACACAAAGGCAGACCCTATACACACACAATAAGTCACAAGGATAATTATAGGTTATATATTTTATTTCCTTTCTGTTTTAAGCAAGGAAAATATGTGTTGCATGACTTTTCACATTCCCTTTTTGCCATTTTCCTCCAGTGGATTAGGGCTGTCTATCTGCAGTTAAATAAAACAGGATTTCACTTGAAGACTTAGTCAAGAGCTAAATCTGGCTCTGAGATTCATTAGCAAAGCAATTTATTTTACAAAAAAAGTCAATAATTCTTCATGTTAGTCACTAATATCTGTAACAATATCTACCAATTAAAATGCATCCTGGGAAGCCATTATTCATTAAACAGTAGTATTTAAAGGCAAAAATATAGAAATTGTTGGTGAGCCTGAAAGGTGAAGGCAATTTAAAAATCTTTATAATGGTGCAGACTTAATGATTTATTGTAGATGTCTTCTTGATTAAAAAAGTAATGATACTATTTGTACTAAGTTTCTTGTCTCCGGCTCCTGCCGTTTTCCTGCTGGGAAAATGCTTCTATTTCACTTCTTTATATATCTCTTGGTGACAAAATGATAGCATACTTGTCATCCATCATTTCTAGGGCATTCAAGAAGTCATAAATAAGCCTGAAGTCTTCCTTGGCTTCCAACTGATATGCAGGATTGGGAAACTCTGTGCTGCAATCAAAAGTATGGTTCTGCAAAGTGACTTTTTTTCCCCGTGTACATATTTTATTCTCTGGCATCTATTTCTAAGTTTTTAGGTCAGCACTGTGTTTTCTCAAACTCCAGGCAGTTCCAGGCTTGACCAAGTGTCAGATGTAGATGCTTTGCTCTGCCTGCATCTTTATATTATCAGCTATAACTAGGATTCAGCACTGGTGTCAATGATGCATGATACCAAGTGGAATTCTTTTTGCCGTTCTCAGGTCTGAGCTAGCTCTAGTGTTCACTGTTATTGCAGAGTTAAAATGAAATCAGCTGTAGGCAATTCTCACGAATCAGGGAGATTCATGAAACCAAGCGGACATTTGTTAATATATTGTAGAATACGTCAGGGTTTTTCTTGGCAAAGTTTTTCATAAAATAATGAAATATTCTTTCCCTTTTTTGTTTTTAGATCCCATTCATAAAAAGCGTGCTGTTTAGCCTATTTCAGGCCAAAGATATTAGAATACACCTAAAGAACCACAGAATCAATTTATTAATACTCTAAGATCACATAAGACATGGTTCTGGATAGGAATGTGTATGCTCATCTGCATTCTTTACATTTAGAGGAACTGAATGAGCACTACAATATGTATCTACACATACACCCTCATTAATTGCATAGATGTATCCTTTGCTGAGGAGCTGCAGTGGCTCAAGTGGTTAAGATGCTGAACTGCAGGCTGTAAGGTCGGTAGTTCAGCAGTTCGAGACCCGAGTGCTGTATAACAGAGTAAGCTCCCGTCTCTGGTTCCAGCTCCTGCCAACCTAGCAGTTCGAAAGCAAGAAATTGCAAGTCGATAAATTGGTACCACTTCGGTGGGAAGGTAACAGCGTTCTGTGCGTCTCAGCGTTTAGTCATGCCGGCCACATGACCATAGAAATGTCTTTGGACAGCGCTTGCTCTTTGGCTTGGAAACGGAGATGAGCACCGCAACCCTAGAGTTGGATTCGACTGGCTTTCGAGCAAGGGAAACCTTTACCTTTACTTATCCTTTGCTGAACAAAAGCAGCAAGTCTTTAAATACAACTGCTGCAATTTGAGCCCCTTAGAAGTGACGAGAAGCAGTGCTACTTTTGGTCAATTGTTCATGCTTTTTTTGCTGACATTATGATTTGTTATTGATAAGCATAAATGCATGTTACTACATTCTATCACAGGAGTGGCCCAGTAAGTCTCCAGTGGTGGATAATTGGTGACCATAAGTTTTAGTGGGGCCCCACCTGGTGGTGGTTTTGGTTTTGAGTGATACTTGAAGGTAGAGAACAGCTGTCATGTAGTGTGTAGTTCATTGCCTGAGTAAAGCCCCTTTTGTGAAGCATAGACTGGAACATAACCTAAGTGGGGTTGCCCTTGAAGACATCCCAGAAATGGCAATTAATCCAGAATGCAGCAGTCTGATTGTCATAGGCTAGTCATAGAGAACTCATTTTGCTCAGTCTAAAACAGCTGTCTTTGGCTGACAGTTTGTATACAAATTCAGTTTAAAGTGCTCGATATAACCTTTAAAGTGCCTCACAGACTAGAACCCACATACTTCCCACATGCCAATTACAGTCCTATAGTTGACACTTTGTAGTTATTCCCCTACTTTACCAGACACTAGACCTTTTCAATATTAGCTCCCACCTTATGGAATCTTTCTCAATGAGGAAAAGATAACCCACCCTCAGAAACTTTTGGGAGAGATGAAGTATTGCTGTTTCAGTTGCCAGAGTTCTGAATGAGTTTGAACTGCAGATATTTTCCGTGGGGGGCATTGCATGGTTTTAACTTGGAATCGTAAACTGTTTTGAGCCACAGAGATGGAGTGTGAGGCAAAGCACCCCTGTTTTCTCCCAAGGGTTAATGTGAATAGGCCTATTCTAGCTTGCAGGTGTCAGTAATTGGGCCTTTCTGCATACACTGTTCTTATCACTTTCAGGGCAGAGTGAAGGATGTGATAATGTCAAACCCTACTACACTGTGCTTGCTTGGGTTGCCATAATTCTTGGGGGGGCAGGGCATTCCTTGGTGGAGTGAGTGTGTGCGGTGTGCGGGAGTGAATGAGACTTTTGCTTTTAGAAGATGTAACTTTTCCTCATGTCTACTCCCTTCCCCTCCTCCTCATATATTTTATCAAAGTCTGATTTATTGTGTACAGTTAGCCCTGTTTTTATTTATAAACACACACACACACACACACATATTATTAAAGTTTCCGTAATGAATATAAAAACAGCTTAAAACATTTCCCAATTTAAAATAAATCCCAGACTATCCAGCCTATTTTCCCACAACCTTACACAGATGCCCCCTACCACATCTTGAACTATTTAGTATTTAGCAGCTAGGCTCTTATTCTCAGTCTCCTTTGCACTCTTCCCTACTCTTCCCAGTTTGGCTTACATTGACCCTCTGTCTTCCAGCCCTCTAACATGGAAAAACAGTCATTGTCTCATACTCTTTTTAACTCCCCCCTTGCTTATTTCATGGGTTCTTCTTCAAAGTTTGCCCATTTCCCCTGCTTTCTAAGTCCCATACATTTCTTCTTTCTCTAGCAGATGTTTCTGCTTTCCAACCATTTGGTTTAAGTCTGTGGGCTCTTACAGCCCTGGCTACTGCCAAAGTAGCAGTTCAAGTTAGTTGGCCATTTGACTTCCAGAGGTGGGTGCCCAAGTGCCACAGTACCCCAATACATATACTTAGTTATTTTCAGTGGGGTAGAATGAAGTGTAGGTAGTGATAGCATATGAACAGAGATTATATAGTATGAAGCTAATAAAGTTTGCTTATTATGATAGTGTGAGGTTCTGTTATCTCACTGGGGATCACAAGTACTAATGAACCCTCCAAAGCCAATCCTCTGTAAGGCCTAAGCAGGCCTTAGTGAAGGGAGGGGAAGGGATGTTCTTCATCCTTCCTACTTAGAGCTCCTTCTTTCCCCCTCTTTCTCTCTCAGCTATTCCAGGGAGCCAGGGTCTGTACACCTCAGACTACCTTGTTGGTTCTTCTGTGGCTAGCTCCTCTAGACATACCCACCCCTCACCCTTTCCCAGGCTTTCATGGGGATATTGGCCCAGAAGTCTGCTAAGGGGTGTGGTCCTGGCCCAAGCACAGACTCTGCCCAAGCACAGACACTTCTTCTTAAAGTACTCCATCTGTGGCCCTGCCCTTCCAGCCTCATTCCTGCATGGAACCAATTTGTTTGGGACTAATGCAGTCTCTTTGGGGCCTCTCAGTGGCTGAATATGCTGCCAAAGGTCAGTGGTGCATGTGCCCCAGTAGTCTCCTCCTGGGGTCCCCCCCCCCCCAGCATTCACAGGTAAGATTAGGGGGGCATGACCACAGATTCAATGGGTGTAGATTATCTTCCAAAAGCATACTCTACTGGTCAAGGCAAGTTACTGGAGGTATTTAAAGCTCTTGTGGTAACCGATGAATACCAAATTATACTGTACTAGAAATAAGGCCCGTTGTGGAAATAAATACAACGAGATCTAGAAAGAGGCTCTGGGAGAGTGCTCTGGCTTTGGGCAAACAGTGTCAGTCTGCTTTTAAAACATGAATCTGGGACCTGCACACCACCAGAATACAGCAGATTCCATATGCAACTGACATTCCAACTGCCTTGCCGGGGGGGGGGGGGTTGAGGGGTGGAAGGGAGTTTTTTTTGAAGTCCAATCAGCTTCCATATGCAAAAGACCAGGTTGTCGCAGCAGTTGTGGTGTGGGCGGGACCCGGGCTTTGCCTTCTGATTGGTGGCGATATATGCTGAGGAGCAGTGCCACCAGCCATACACTAAGGGAGTGCATTTTAGAATTAGAACTTTGGCACCCACTATTCAATTATATATAAGGAGAGATAATGTTATTTCTATGCCTTAAGTAAGTAAAGTCTCTTGAATTGTTTTTCCTCCTCCAATGACAGCAACTCACCAATCATATTTACACAAAAGCATTCATCAACTTTATGCCTTTGAGAGTAGGTTTGCAAATCAGAAGCTTCTGGACCTAGCTTACCAATGGTCATCATGGCTTCAATTTCATTAGTTAAGTGGAACCTAGCGACTGTTGTGGAGGCTGAGTGCACAGCATCTCATGGCTTCCTTGCAAAGGCTCAAATAGAGTGTGCTGCAATAATCCAATAGGGATGTGGCATTGGGATCTAAAAGGTCAAATAAACTACTCTCCTTTGCACCTTATTCCTTTTTTTCCTCCCACAGAACACTGAAGCTATGCAAAGACATGAAGAAGAACAGGGAAGTGAAGCAAACAAGTTAAAAAAAACATGGGCTGCAGTCATACATGGGAGAAAATGGAGGTGGGAAGCAAGACTGTTTGCACTGGGCTGCAATGACGCATGTTTGCGCGATCACACTTCCGGCCACGCACCCCGCAGTTTCAAATAGTAGAAGGTTTTACCCGGTGGCTTTTTCCCACGCTTCTGTGGCATGATACGACGCCCCACCAATGACTCCAGGACGCTGGACAGATGTGTCTGTCTGATCGCGCCCCTTTACTCCATGGGGGAATCACACCGTTGCTGCCATTTTTGGTACGTGTTATTGCACTCATGCTTATACACCTCCCAGTTCCTTTCTGGGAACATCTGGAACTTTCAAGATCAAGAGCAGTGGGCCAAAACAGGCCCTTATGCTAAATCTGGCCTGGTCTTGCCCTTCTTTCTGTTATTTCACCCTCGTTCCCACGTTCCCACCTTTCTCTTAAAATACAATCATAGTCTGATGATCACAAACCACTTCATTTGACGCATGAGACAGAGTTTGTGATCAGATGAGCTGTTTGTTCCAGTGTCATTGCTGTTCCCTTCCAGATTTAAAATGTTTCCCATCCCCCAGTTGTAGGCACCCCGTTCTCACCAGTCATTGAGTTGGAGTTATTTGACACCGGGAAAGTCCAGTCCTTCCTGGTGTCAGCAGTCTCACCCTGCCTCTCCAGAAGTCTGATCAAACCATTGCACTCTCAAGCCATTTGGGAAGTCTGAACATTCCCTTCCAGTTTGGGGCTCTTTTTTTTTGGAGGCAGTTTGCATGGTGCACATAGCTACCAATGTTCCCTCTAAACTGTAGAATCTTGTGAGCAAAAATTCTACTTTGTGAGCTGCTAGTGTTAAAGTTGTGAGCGAGGGATTTGGCCACTGCATAGACTAGTTTGCTCTGGAGCCATCCTTTCTGAACTAAGAGAAAAATGTGTGAGCTGGAGGCTAAAAAACTGTGAGCTAGCTCACACTAACTCAGCTTAGAGGGAACACTAATAGCTACATATTTGTGCCTCTCTCTCACACACACACACAGAGGAGCTTCAACTGTGTTTTCTTTAAAAAAAAAAACTTCCAAAGAAAGACACTAGTGTATTTTAGCTTTTTTCTATGCTTTGTGGCACATGGGATAGGGAAGGGGTTAATTTAAAAGATTAGTTTTTTTCAGAGAGGGAAGGAAGGCAGTCTGAGAACAATGCCTGTGACTCCAGCTTCACTCCAAGCTTTTAAATAAAAACACCAGCAGCACATGGGACACAGGGTGAGGCTTCTCTATTCTCCCCCCCTCCAGCTTTGAAAGTTGAATTTTTCAAAAGCACAGCTTCAAAAACTCTTCCCCTACACTGCACTACATATCCCAGCATCCTCTTCCAGCAATCCCTTTGGCCACTAGCCGCTGCCATCTTGCCAGGAGTTCAAAGCGCTGCTTCCAATAAGCACTTACATGCAAAAGACAATTTTTTAAAAGCTGCCCGAGAGGTTGTCACATCTGATCGATCGACCACAGAGTGAGGGCGTGGTGAGGTGGGTTAAGGGGTGGATGTCTATTTAAAACTCTCCATTACAAAGAAACCCACATAAATTAGAGGCGGTACCAGACCGCACTAAGCCTGTCATCTGATTGCAGCCAGCGAAAGTTTGGTGTTATTCTTTTACACTCCTGTGAACATCAAAACTCACTTATAGTTGCATAAGCATTGCAAAGTCTTCTGCTTTTGGGGAAACATCTGCTCTATATTGTCTGCTAAATATAAAAGACTTCCCCTTTTCCTAGGCATTGCAGTAAAGTTAAATGGATGCATTTGCTTTGGTATTGCTGCAGTCTTGCACCCGGAAAATCAGGAGGCTCCCTTTCTTAGCCTACTAAATTTCATATCTATCACTGTGACATAAAAACTTCTTATAGTGCCATCCCAAACAGTTACACCATTCCAAGTCCACTGGGCTTAACCTCTGCTGAGGATTGCAAGGTTTAAACAGGTAAACTAATTTTTTAGCTTCTTCCTATTTTTTCAGCTGCCAGAGAGTTAGAAATCGCACACTGTTAAATTTGTTCTTTGGTCTAAATGGAAACCTCGGGGCAATAATGATTACTCCTTTTTTCCACCACTGCCTCTCTTTTCTCTTCACAAATCAGACAAGATACTATGAAACAGACATGATAATATTCTCTAACTTGAACTGTGGGCAAGTATCAACATCAATCATCGTCTGTCTATGCTAACATGATTGCACTAAACTAAAAAAGTATACTCATGAAATTAGAGTGATTGAGCATTGTTCCAGGATGCACAGAGCTGGCACTTATTAAAAGAATGGGATTATAGTTGATAGCTGCACGCTTTATATCCCCCAGAAAATACAGCCGATAACATGAATTATATTTGTGCTGAGAGCAGCAGACATTAACCACTTGTAAAAGCTACATTTCCCAAGTTAGGATCATTTGAAAATTGGCTCTCCTTGTGAAAATCATTTCCCCTTTGAAAAGAAAAAATATGTGCATCATAGAGTGAGGTGGGAGAAAAACACTGACACTGCAAAATTTGAAAGAGCCACATGTTACTACTTCCATCCAATTTATAAAATTGTCAAATGAAAGGGTGAAAAGAGCACAGAGCCCTGAAGTCCTGGAGATTATCGGAGTGCACTTGTGGAAAATACACTATGATTGTGACAATAATGAAAGAATAGGGGGAAAGAGCATTATAGACTATTTTATTCTTTAACCTTGGGCCCAAGCTTTCTAAGGTTGCAAAAACTCTTTTTTATTGTTTTATTTGCTATAGCTGAAGGCCTTACTAAGTACTAATCCCCTGAGCAGTTAAGGTCTGTATGTTTAAGAGTTGAAATACCTTCTAAGGATTCTATATTTGGTCACATAATTTTTTGTTAGTTCGTAAATCATGCAGATGACACACAATTATTCGGGATGGTGAAAACCAAGGTTCAGCGTGAAGAGCTCCAGGACATGGAACAACTGATTGGTTTAAAATAGAAAAAGGAGTACAACAAGGATGTATATCGTCACCTTGTTTATTTAATTTATATGCAGAGTACACCATGCGAAATGCCGGCCTGGATGAATCACAATCCGGAATTAAGATTGCCAGGAAAAACATCAACAACCTCAGATATGTAGAAGATATCATTCTAATGGCAGAAAGTGAAGAGTACCTAAAGAACCTCTTGCTGAGATGAAAGAGGAGAGCACAAAAGTCGACTTGAAACTCAACATCAAAAAAACTAAGATCATGGCATCCAGCCCCATCACTCCTTGGCAAATAGAAGGGGAAGTCATGGAAGCAGTGACAGACTTAACATTCCTAGGATCTAAGATCACTGCAGACGGTGACTGCAGCCATGAAATTAAGAGATGTCTACTCCTTGGGAGGAAAGCGATGGCAAACCTAGACAGCATAATAAAAAAGTAGAGACATAACACTTCCAACAAAAGTCTGCATTGTCAAAGCGATGGTATTCCCAGTAGTAATGTATGGCTGTGAGAGTTGGACCATAATGAAGGCCGAGCGCTGAAGAATAGATACTTTTGACTTATGGTGCTGGAGAAGACTCTTGAGAGTCCCTTGGACTGCAAGGAGACCAAATCAGTCAATCCTAAAGGAAATCAACCCTGACTGTTCCCTGGAAGGCCAAATACTGAGGCTGAAGCTCAAATACTTTGGTCACCAAATGAGAAGGGAGCACTCACTGGAGAAGACCCTGTTGCCCTGCAAAAGCCTTGCACAGCATTTATAAGGGTATGAACTATGGCTGTGAGCTGAACTATATAGTTGATGTGCCAGAGACTGAACTGTATGGTAGCCCGATGATGGTGCCAACCTCCCGGACTGTAGACACTTGCCCAGTCGAGGGAATCCTCTCCAGGAAGCAGTGTGCCAGCCAGACGTGGACCCATGGACATACCCAGTACTCTGCACCCCTGCATCCCTGTAGGAGACAAATCAACCTCTCTGATGCTAGAAATAAGCAGCTGTCAGCAAGCAGATGCCATGCTTTACACCAGAAGCCTGAGTGTTCCTGCAAAGGACTACATTGAAGAACTTCTCCAGCATTCCTCCAAAAGAATGTCCAATACAGATGATTTTTTTCCAGAAGGACTTATATTCAACTTTAAAGAGAAGAAGAAAAAGATTGACTCTCTATTAAAAGCAGAACTCTTTCTTAAACAGCAACAATCTTCAACCAAACAAAGAAATGGAGCAGAGGAAGAAAAGGCAATGGAAAAGAACAGCGAACAACAGAAATCCAATACAGATAGTTCATCTTCTACACCTACTTCTGTGTCTTTGGGTGAAATCTTTGACTCTGACTTAAATTTGGATTTAGGAGATGTGGCCCCTAAAACTTTTAAAGTAAATCTCCCCTGGCAAAAGAAGAAGAAAAAATCTAAGTGAAGATCTGAGATTACTTATGCTGTCATTTAACTTACTTATATTCTCAACCAGATGTGATGTAATATCAAAAATGCCTTAATGTTCTTTCTTTTTGAACCCTTTTATTAGATTTTAAAGAATTGAATGAAATGTTTAGCATCTAGACACATACTTAAAGCATTTGATTAGCCAATCAAAGGTTCTTGTTACTCTCTTGGTAGTTTTAGTTTTGTAGGGTATAGTTTTTGTAGTGTGTAGGAAGAAAAGCAATAAAAAGTATTAAAACAAGAAGAAGAACTTCTTCTCCAGTGCACAGGCAGCCTCCCCCCCCCACCTTGTCCTAGTATTGCTGCACATACTCATCCTCAAGTTAAACAATAGAACTTAGTCATAATGAGATTACCTGAGCAGCTAAGCACACATGCTGCCCATCAAGATAACAATGATGCAGATCACCGGATCATTGGCTGACCAAGCACCGGGGATGACTGCCTTTTGCCCCCTTATTCAGAATAAAGAGACAGACACAACAGATTGGAAGAACTAACGGGCCACTTTATTTAACTTATTAATCAAACTTAATCGCAAGGGCAACATGTCTAGCAGCACGGTCCAGGCCAATGATCAACTTTGATCACTCCCTGGCTGTATTCCATAGAGCCACCAATGCCCCGGATCAAGCCATTGGGCTTGCCTCCCTCTGGCACACAAAGGATCTACCCCTGCCAAACCGTATAGCTTAAATGGGGGCCCAATCCATGCAAACCCAAGGCCATCTGCCTTCCAAACCCCGGGTTGCTGAACCCAAAGGCTGATCTGGCCAGACGCCAAGCCCCAATGGGACCATTAACTGGTGTTCCCTTAGCTGCATGACATTCATCGCCCCCCACTCCACCAAATAAAGTGACCAGCCTAAACAAGGCACCAACATCATCCACAACCCACTGACTAACTGTACAAGGTAGGTGAAAAACATCCCTGACCCAGCCAATCATCCGAGGATGAAAAAATTCCTACCCGGCCCCCTACAAATGGACAACCAGCAAGCCTGTACACCAAATAGGGTGGGAGGCTGGGCCAAAAGAAAGGTGGCAAGTGAAGAAGGCAAAATTCCTCATCATACTGCTGCCACGCTGGACCAACAAACCCCATATATGCCTTATAAATAATGTCCATGTACTGGATAAGTGAGACAGCATGGTAAGGCTGAGCCCGAACCAACACCCTGGCATAAATGAAGAACCCCCAACAGCCAATTGGCCCAGGTCCTATCCAATGTTCCCTCTAAGCTGTGGAGTCTCGTGAGCAAAAATTCTACTTTGTGAGCTACTGGCATTAAAGTTGTGAGTGAGCGATTTGGCTACTGCATAAGTTAGTTTGCTTTCGAGCCATCCTTTCTGAGCTAAGACAAAAATCTGTGAGCCGGAGGCTAAAAAACTGTGAGCTAGCTCACACTAACTCAGCTTAGAGGGAACATTGGTCCTATCCAACTTGCGCCTCCTAAGCTTCTCTTTATACTTTTCATCCAGGTCCTCCTTTTCCTTCTTCTCCAGCTCCCGATAAAGAAGGGAGAAGATATCCACAAACTCGTCCTTGATAATCTTTTCCCTTGTTGTGGGCAAGAGGTGGTCACATAGCGGCAATGCCATGTCACCAGAAGGTAGAGATTTAGCAGGCACTTGCCTTGTCTGCTTCTTGGCTCCTTTAGATTGTGCTGAAACTGGCACTGGAGCAGCCATGCCTGTTGCCTCCTCTAGAGCTCATAGGCACTCAAGAATGGCTTGTTGAGCCACATCATCCTCGTTGGAGGAAGAAAGAGCTGAAGCAGGATGCTTTGGAGGTGCCTTGGGAGCAAGCTGCTTGCCTTTAGACTTCCTGGCTCCTTTTTTGGGTGCCATAATTGGACAAATACAAAGCAACCCAACCAACACATGGAAGAAGAAAGGAGGGAACTAACACTCAGAATCTCAGAACGGGAGCAAGTAGCTGAAAAAGCTCCCAGCAACTGCCCCTTAGAGCACAGCCAGACTCAGATGCAGGCAGAGCTGAAGTCCAGCAGATCTGCCAGTAGGGGGGTGGGAATTGCCCTGCTCTGCCCTGATCAGAGCTTGCCTCTCCACAGATGACACAAATTAGCCTTAACCACCTCTGAGCCTACCACTATACCCAAGAAACGAGCAGACCCCCTTGTACTTCTGTATCTATTTAGGGTTTTCTTTAAAAAAATAATAGTATTATTAATAGTTATTATTACTACTGTTATAAAGGGGCTCAGAAGGGCACAAGCTGTAAAGAGAATGGGAGGAGAGGCACCAAGGGTGGCTGGAGGGGGGGAAGCGGAAGGATGGCCCCCGAATTCCCCCCAAAATGGCCTAAACCACCCAGGAGCCTGCCAAGCCACGTGCACAGCGGGGAGGAAGGGCCAGGCAGACCAGGCATTGAGCCACATGGCTGCAGGTGCTGTATGCACTGCACCAAGGCCCCCAGAGGAGATAGAGGTTCAGCCGCTCCGGCTGTGTGCAAGTTCAACCCAAAAGGCCCAACCCAAAAAAACCCCACCGAGTGTGCCACTGAGCGCTAACAGGCCTAGGCCTCCAGTGCCCACACACCACCGAGCAACCACCACCGAGCTGCTGTTCATGCAGGCTTATGTCAAGCTGCAGCTACTGCCATGGCGGACAGGATCGCAAGGTACAATGCTCCCTCTCAGGTCCTGCCACCGCCGATATCGTCCAACCGCCACCAATGCCGCCCTGCAGTTTTCCCTGCAAGGGCCTGCACCCGCCCGGGGTTGCCTCGCTGCAGAGGCCAACGACAAGCCATCTGCTGCAATTCTAAGGCTAAGCCACCCCCACCACAAGCAGGCCAGCAGCCGAGGCAGAGAGTGTCAACAGAGCTCCTCCTCAGCCAAAAGAAAGGTGGCAAGTGAAAAAGGGAGGGAGTGGAGCTGGCTGTTAGCACGCCAGCTCTGCCCTCCCAGAGTCCCGAATGCTGCTAATCAGCATCCCCGCCTGTCTTGTCCTTCAAAGGAGGCAAAGGCGGCCCCCGGCAGTAGGCTGTTGGCCTCTGCCAGGTGGGGCCGGATTCTCTGCCTTTGTCCACTCTTAAAAGTGTCACCATTAACAAACATTATGTCAATTCCCCAACATTTAATCCCATTCTTTTAGCCCCTTAAGGAACTAGCAGCTTCTAGTACCTTCCTGGGGACTATGTGCTTGGTGGCTCATGCCCCAAGCCTATCTTAGAGTAATTAACGAGAGCATCTGCCCATTGTTCACTCTCTCTCTTACTGCCTACCTAACCCCGCCCTATCTAGCTGACTTCAGTCTTAGTGCTGTCTGAAGTCCCCCACGTGTGCTGCTGGCTATCACACAATCCCTTTTCTAGTATTTTCCCCATTTCTTCACTGCAGGATCACCTCATTGCATCAGAAGGTAATGTATGACCCACCAATGATACATCCTTCTCATGCAACTGTCGCTGTATTATTATACCTAATTTCCTAGCTCTGTATTGCTTGAGTGTGTGATTGTTTTATTTTTTATTTTTTATTGTATGTGTGTGTGAATCATTTAGTAAAAGAAATCATATTTAAGTTCTAGTCTCCTGGTCTATTTCTGGTAATTTGAATAAATCGGACTCTGGTATAAAAAGGTCATTGCTCCTTTAAAAGCCTATTGCCAATTAATATTCATAATTCCCCATTTTTATTAAAGTAATAAGGTAATTTGGCTAACAACCCCGATGCTTGGAAAGATTGAAGGTAACAGAAGAAGGGGACAGCAAAGGATGAGATGGTTAAACAGTGTTACCGATGCAAAGAACATGAAATTGAGCAAACTCCAGAGGATGGCGGAAGACAGGAGGGCCTGGTGTGATGTGGTCCATAGGGTCATGAAGAGTCAGACTTGACTATGCGACTGAACAACAACTCAAGAGATGGTAAGCTCATCCACTGCTCCTGCTTACTCTTTAGAGAAGAGCAAACAGGTGTAGTGTGTTTGCAAACATAAAGCTTGGAGTATTTTAAAAAAGCGAAGTTTAATATGCAAAAATAAAGATTACCCATGGTCTGTTCAAGCATCAGGCTGATCTGGCAAGGTATGTGATGGTAAACCCTTTGTCTTTCCTTTGGCCAGATCCATTTGCATCTGTAAGTAGTAAAGTTCTTGGTGCCTTGGTGTATGTCCCATATTCTTTCTTTCTTTATGCCGATTGGCAGAGGAGGTCCTGTAAAATGGATACAGTCTAAACCCAAGTATTGAAATATAAATATGATTTCTAGGTTGGAGGGCATTTCTCCACAATGTGCAAGAAACATCAACATTATGATTTGTCTGTCTCGAATGTTACAATTCATGTAGACATCCTTATCTACTGTAGGATGCAATTGATCCAAGCAACATTGCTTGTTTTAGAACACAAGAACATTTTTATCAAGCTATCTTAGGCCAATAGGTAATGTGACAATTTCTTCAGAGGTTTTAGACCAGAGACCAAGTCTCTTGAATACAAGTGGCAGAAATACAAATGACTCAAAAGAGTCGATGTAAACTAAATACAAATGGGTAGATTGCTATAAATGTCATCCTCACTGCTTGGCTTTTTCCATATAACATTTTAAAAATATATAAAACTACAATATATGGCCAAGCCATGCAGTAGAGGCAGAATATGTCAAATTGCATTGGTATATTTTCCCATAATTTCCCAGCATTGTAAGATTTGACACAAGGACTTAAATCAAGCAAAGCAAGAAAGGAAACCAAAAATAAAGAGGCTAAAGGGACTTCCAGAAATAAAGCTGAACATTGTGGAGTAAGAAAAATCTATAGATTATTTTAAATACTTTTTCATCTTAAAGGAGCATCAAAGTCAACAGAGTTCACTTGGCACTACAGTTTCAGCCAGAAGCCAGAACTCATATCACCATTGTTACAAAGGAAATGATGCTAGGTAAGGCATCAACCTCGTCCATCAAGTATAATGCAAACAAGGAGGTTGCTTCCACAGCTGTATCCCTTGCTGGTTTAGGAAACATTTATTATATATATGTTTATATCATTTGTAGACTGCCTTTCTCACTGAGATTTAAGGCAGATTACACAGCATGAGGCAATTTAAATCAACAGGAATGAGACATCCTATAGACAATACAATAGCGGCTTGGATTGCAGAAATCCGAAAGCAGAACTGACACCAAGATGAAGCAAAGCATGAATTTTTGGGTGCTTTGTTTGGGACACTTTTTATTTTATTCAGTCTGAGGATGAGGGCAAGATCCTTAGAGGTTTGCAACCTACTACCTGCTTGTATGACCCTTGCCTTTCCTGGCTACTTAAATCTGCTGGGGGCGGGGTGAACCTGAGAGGTAGTTAATGCTCCCTTGAGAGAGTGTGGTTGAGCAGGCTGTGGTGTATCCACTTTTAAAGTAGCCTGCCCTGTACCCAGGAACTCTCTATAACTATCAACCAATCTCAAATGTTCCATTCTTGAGCAAGTTGATTGAAAGGGTGGTGGCTGGATGAGGTGA
The DNA here is from genome assembly GCF_001447785.1 of Gekko japonicus. Lineage (NCBI taxonomy): Eukaryota > Metazoa > Chordata > Lepidosauria > Squamata > Gekkonidae > Gekko > Gekko japonicus. The sequence goes on along the minus strand of NW_015162517.1, from coordinate 92,707 downwards.
ATTGTTTAGATCCTTTCCAATGTGGTTTTAGGACTGGTTATGGGACTGAAGCAGCTTTTGTCTACTTGGTGGATGACCTGTGCTAGGAGATGGACAGAAAGAGTGCAACTGTTGATTTTGCTGGATTTCACAGTGGCTTTCGATACCACCCATCATAGTATCCTTCTGGAGTGCCTTTTCAGGCTAGGACTGAAATGCACTACGTTGTGATGATCCTGGTCATATTAAGAGGGCAGGTTTCAGAAGTTGATGCTGAGGGACTGCTGCTCAGCCCCATATCTTTGGCCTGTGGGGTCTCACAACATTCCTTCTTGTCCCCTCTATGCTATTTAACATCTACATGAAACTGCTAGTTGAGATCATCCAGAGATTTGGGCTGGGGTGTCACTACTATGCATATGGCATTCAGCTCTATCTCATGCTTCTGGCTGATCCTAGGGAAGCTGTAACAACCCTGAATCACTGTGTGATATTAGCTGAGATGCAGTGTTCTGCACTATCCGGAGTCTCCAAGTTGATTTTGAGGTGAGACCTACTTAGATAGAGTGCATTGCAGTAGCCTAGTCTCAGTCTTACCATGGAGTGGATCCAGGTGGCCAGATCAGCCATGTCAAGGTAGAAGGGCCTTTTCTGGGCTATACTACATTGGAAGAAAGGTTTTTTGTTTTTTTTTGCAGCTGCATTAACTTGCTTCTCTAGGAGCAATGCTGGATCGTGTATAACCCCTAGGTTCTTAAGCAAGTCAGCAAGGGTCAGAAATGGGAAACACAGTGTCCTTAATGATCTCCACCTTCCCAACAAGCGTCACTTCCATCACTGTGTTTGAGCACAGTTCCAATCTGTTCACTTCCATTTGGCCACAACTGTCAAGCACAGGCTCAAGACCTCCACTGCATCATCAGGGGATTTGGCTAGAGAGATATAGAGCTGAGTGTCATCTGCATATTGATAACATCCAGTTTGAAAGTGATGAATGATTTCTGCTAAAGGCTTTATGTACAGGTTGAATAACATGGGGAATAAGATTGTGTCCTGTGGAACCCTACAAGACAGCTCCAGGACTTACTGACTGATTTATGATGTACATGGGCTCATTTGCATGGTCCTTACATTCAGTGCACAAGTGGTAGCCTTCACAGATCCCATGATCTTGCCTTGTCAACATAGGTAAAGGTTTCCCTTGCTTGAAAGCCAGTCGAATCCAATTCTAGGGATGCGGTGCTCATCTCCGTTTCCAAGCCAAAGAGCCAGCGTTGTCCAAAGACATTTCCATGGTCATGTGGCCAGCATTAGGTGCCGAGGCGCATGGAATGCTGTTACCTTCCCACTGAAGCGGTACCTATTCATCTACTTGGAATTTCTTGCTTTCGAACTGCTAGGTTGGCAGGAGCTGGTACCAGAGAAGGGAGCTCACTCCATCATGCAGCACTCAGGACTTGAACTACTGGACTACTGAACTTCCGGTCTGCAGTTCAGCATCTTAACCACTTGAGCCACCACAACCCTCTTGTCAACATACAAACATGCAAAAACATGCCAGGAATCCATTAAATTACCATCTTTAACTACATTCATTATATGCACAAAACTATGATTAGGTTGCTGAAAAAGTATAATAATCTTGAATAAATGAATGTTAATATATGTCCAATTTTTGTTCTCTTTTCTTGGATGATTTTAATGTATGAAACATTAATTTAACTGTAAAATTGATTACCGCAAAAGGTAGGAACTGGAAAAAAGGGGGGGGGAGAAGGGAAAAACTCAACCCAACTGCGAACCAGAAGGGTTAAGCTGACCATATATATTATAAAAATACAAAATTTATTAAGGTTTACACATATTAAAATATATTCAGGTTAATATTTTTTTTCAAATATCAGACTAATAAAAGCATATCAATCATTAATACACATGATGGGTTAACACTTTCCAACTGAAGACCAAACGCGTTTCGGCCTCAAAGGGCCTTCCTCAGTGGTCACTATACAACATAGTATAGATACACATTCAAACATATGTATGCTTATTTAAAGACCAGATGTTGTATCCTGAAATTATAAAAATAGAGGGGGGAGAAAAGAGGGGAAAGGAAACTCAAATTATTATTATGAATGTATACCAAATCCTCATTAATTTAAACAATTGATTTTTTTCAAACTAGAATTACCTTATATGTTTGCAATTGTGTTGCTGGTATTAATGATGGGCTCTAGGTATGGCCATATTCATTCCAATTATTCTAAATAAAAACCATGAAATGAAATAGTAAAATTATTCTATTATTAGTAGTTCAAATTATTATATTTAAAGTAGCCTAATAGCCATAAAAATTAAATTGACCAACAAACCTGGTACTGAGATTTCAAAAGTCTGAATGTGTGTCATTCCATCAAGGTAAGGATTCTGTTATAGGCTGCTGTAATATATAATCATTCTGAGGTGATGCAATCCCCAATTAACCTTGCACCATGCCAGTCAGATGAGATGCAAGATGGGAGGGGGTAGAGAGGAGAGAAAGAGAGAGAGAGACCAGGAACCTCTTAGGGGGGGGGAACAATTCAGTAAAAAATTCTTTACAGAAAGCAGATACAGATGTTCATAAACAGCAAGTCCAGTCCACATCTTCATTCAATCCAAAAGGAGCCCACGTCTGCAATTGATGAATCCAAAATAACTCTCTTCTCAGGAGCACTCTGCACATGTTTGGGTTGGT
>NW_015162517.1:66169-89111 GCF_001447785.1 Gekko japonicus | reverse complement strand
AATTAAATGATTTAGGCATAGTTCATCAATGTGGCAGAGGAATGATGTAGGGGGGATGGGCTGCCCTGTCCTACGGTCCCATAAAACATCTAAAGCCTCATCCTGGGGGATGTTAGTGTATAATGAAAGTACATCTAGAGTGGCAAAAATAACTTCCCCTTTCTGTGATTGCAAATCATTAATGTAACCATCATTTATGAAATCCATGGTGACTCTTAGATAGGAGTGTATGGTATGCACAAAGGGCTTAACGAAGTGGTCCAAATATTGGGCCAAGGGTTCTAAAATGGACCCACATCCTGAAACTATAGGTCTACCAGGGACAGGACTAGTGCCTTTGTGAATTTTTGGTAAATGGTAAAATTGTGGCAACCTTTCCTCTGAATTCAGGAGGTAGTCATGTCTAGTTTTATCAATGTAACCTTCTGCTAGACCTTCCTCTAACATGTCCTGTATATCTTTCTTAATGATCTTTGATGGATTTTCTTTGGTCTTCTGGTAATGAGCTGTATTATTCAGTTGTCTATAGACTTCAGTAATATAGTCCTCTCTGCCCCAGATAACCACCGCCCCTCCCTTATCAGCTGGTTTGATGATAATGTCTTTTCTTTGCTCTAACTGTTTTAAGGCTTGATGTTCCATCCTACTCAAATTATGCCAAACTGGTAACGTTTCCTGTTCCAAATTCTGTATTTCCTCTAACACCAATTCCTGAAAAGCTACAAGTCTAGGATTTTTAGTAGCTGGATTAAAGGTAGACTTGGGTTTTAAACTATGAATGCTGGACTCTGGAACCCTGTTTTCAGTATGATCTTTAAAGAAATCAGCTAGTCTAATCTTTCTAAACATACTCTGTATTTCCACCATAAGTTGAAATGTATTACGTGGAGGTGTAGGAACAAAGGACAGGCCTTTACTTAATATTGAAAGTTCTAGCTCTGTCAGCTGGACTTTGGAGAGACTGACTACCTGTGGGTTGTCTGGCCTCACCTCTCCTCTTGTATCTGGGTCTGTATTCTTGAGGTGGGAACCTCTTTCCTGACCTTAATTCCCTGTCCTGTCCTAAAAAATTGTCGTTTCTTTTCAAAATAGAATGGTGGGAGTTGTTCTGGCTAGTACTCTGTCCCGAGGTTGTCTCTGAATGTACACTGCTCTGGTACAAAACTATGATTAGGTTGCTGAAAAAGTATAATAATCTTGAATAAATGAATGTTAATATATGTCCAATTTTTGTTCTCTCTTCTTGGATGATTTTAATGTATGAAACATTAATTTAACTGTAAAATTGATTACTGCAAAAGGTAACCTGGAGGCAGAGTTTAAAGCTTCAGATTATTGAGGCTCTACCCCATAGTACAGTACCCTGCAAGGAAATATTTAAGAATATTTAATTAAACACATTCTATACTTCCCTACATCATACTAAAAGAGGGATATATCATAAAGCTTTTATCTGCTCTGCTCAAGAACAGTATTTATGAACGAATTCAACAAATGCTTCAACACTGAGTCCACTACTATCTACAGATCAGTAATTTATCATAGAAATTGGTATTTAGTTTGTGTAACAAAATGTAAGTTTATAGAACAAAGCTCTAAATGTGTGATTTTGTTATATACTATAACAATGGCAAAACAATGGTAACACTAAAATGAATTTCTTCTGTATCATTAAAATGAAGATGTGACCTGTTCCCTATCTAAAGTAAGAAAGAACATGGTTAAATGCCATCGGTTTTAAGATACAACACATCCTGAAGTGTGTGTATATATATTTTCACCTACCATTGCCTATCAAACTAAATGGCAGAATGCTGCTTTAGCCTGTCAGCTAAGATCAAGACAATACAAATATTTTAGGTAAATATTATCCTGTGGAAAACTGAGCTGTCAAGAAACAGTGCTGCTTTTCTGCCTCTTACATATAAGATGTCATGTTTCTTTCTTTGTCATTCTCTCTTAAAAATAAATCATGATCCACTAGAAGCTGAACACTTTAAAACTCTTGTTGGTTTCAGTGAGAAACTTAAGCTTGTCTTCCACTGAAATTAATGTGATCAAAATGTGCTTAGTTATGGCTAGATCATGCCCACATGGATTCAGTTCCAGTTCTGGGGGAAATTATCTTTACAAACTGGATGTCAACAGGAAGTCTGAGGGTATAAACTTCCTGTGACTTGCTCCAGTGGTCAGTGTGATTTGAGACATATTTAAGTCCCTTGAATACTATGCAATACAGTGCAATCCCTAGCAGAGTTACACCCTTCTAAGTCTACTGTAACTTAGTTGAAGATTTCACTGTTAGTGAATGTTTCTGAGGAATAATAGTAATATAAATTATTCCATGGGGGGGATGCTGTGAAAAGGCCCATGGGCAGTGGTGAGTTAAGGAAAGCAGCTGTGAGAAGCCCTGACACTGTCCAGAACACTTGATTATCTGTATCTATTTTTGTTCTTCTGGTACCTGTCCCATTAATATAGTCTGCGCCAATGTTGCAAATGCTCATCCCATTTTTGATGGGAGGCAGCAGCTTTGACACAAACAAGCTTACAGGTAACACACTTATTTTCAAGGGATGAAACAAAGGAAACATAGTATTAAAATATTCTTCTCCTTACAAAAATATTCTTCTCCTTACTTTGTGACTTGTTATTTTTATAACCAGCCTCTCTTTGTAACATCTTCTCATTCCTACTTCTCTGCTTCTGCTTGAAACTTTAGATACGAATATGTCTCCTATGGATGTACAATCCATATATATGACCAAGTGGGCTCTGTCTCATTAAAGCTCATATTAGAATAAACTTTGATAGCCTTCAAAGTGCTAGTGAAGTCTATTTAATTTTGCTGTAACAGGCTATCACAGCTAGCCCCCTGAAACTGTAATAAAAACAGAAAAAACGTATACCTTAATTTCTCACAGAGTAATTTTTGTACTGTACACCACTTATTAAAACCCTAAAAACATTCCATTGGCTCATTTATTTATTTATTTGGGTTTATACCCCGCCTTTCCCACAAGCGGGCTCAGGGCAGGTTCCAACTGTATAAAATACAATACAGTTAAAACCAGATTAAAACAACAGTATAAAATAACATAATTCCTGAGTACCATGTAAACTTTAGTGGATATCAGATATCTTAGCAGTTAAGATGGCATTGAAAATTTAAGGATCCAGGTCGCTGATGGGGGCCAGCCAGAGGGAGGGGATGTCCACTGTCTCAACCAAAAGCCTGGTGGAAGAGCTCTGTCTTACAGGCCCTGCAGAATTTTGCCCTACATGAGGCAGCCAATGGCAGAGGAGGAAGGGAAAACGGCTGCAGTTGCAGCCTGGACTCCTAAAGGGGGAGCAGAGACAGTGCTTCTTTAATGGCTGGCTGCACTCTCCCCTTGCAGTTGCCGCCTCGTACTCGGTAGCATTAGCAGCTCCAAGCACGTCAGGGAGCTGATCCTACCTTTAGGAGGCCACCGGCGATTTTGCTGCAGCTGTGGGGTCTGGGTTGGCCAGAACAGGTGGCAGCGAGTCGGTGGCAGTTAAAAAAAAACAGAGGTGGAGGCCAGGATTGGTGGAGCGTCAGTGGTGGTGTGATCCTCTGGACTGCATCGGCGGTCTTGCTCTCGGTGCCGGCTGCATTGGAGGTGGTGGCAGGGCCCCAGTCAAGGCTGTGTTATTGTCGGGGGCCTCATCAGTCTCTGGGCACATCGGCAGCAGAAGCATTGGGGCTGTGAGGGCTGCTGGAGAGGCGTGGCTGCAGGGTGGCTCTCAGGGGCTGCTCCAACAAGTTTTTTTCAAAAAACCACCATCACCCACATCCATAAAGACCAGCCCTCCCTTCTCAGGATGGGGAGAATCCTTAGTGGCCCAGGGTGAGGTGGGATCAACTTTCTTTTTTGTGGCTGCAGTTGGTGAGGCTGCATCATTGTCGCCACCCCCGTAAATTACCACCAGCGTATTTACCGCTGCCCCCTTGTTTTGATTGTCCCAGTGGACAGGGAGTTAGGGGATCTGTGGGGGGGGGTTAGATATTTGGCCACCCGCTCCTGCCTGCGAGCATTGGGAGAAATTAAGTGGGAGGGGTAGGGATATTGGCCTTGAGAAGCCTGGCCCCCTATAGGCAGGCATTGGTATTGAGGCAGCCATCTTAGGTTGGTACAAAGGGCAGCCATTTTATACATATCTAAGTAGGTGGCCATTTTAGTTGGAGATCAGTGTGAGTAGACCCTATACAGTGGCTGTGAGTGGTATAGTGCTGACACAGGTCAGGAATTTCAATCCGTTTTGACAGCGGTATGGCATCTAAGAAAGGCCAAGGCCAGGCGAAAGGCAAGGGGACTGCGCCAAAGAGGACTGCTCCAGAAGTCCCCAGGCAGAGCACAGAGACTGTTCCTTCTTCATCTGAAGATGAGGAAGAAAGGGCAGAGCAGCAGGCTATATTAGACAGGTTGGCCACCCTAGAGCAACCTAGGGGAGCTGTGGCTGCCGGGTCTGACTGTAGGAAAGAGAGCTGGGCAGAGAGACAGAAGTTCAGGGAGGAGATTCTTAAGCATCTCTCTTCTATTGAATGCAGGCCTGCTGATGCTAGGCCTGGTGCTGAGACAGATAACAGAACAGCAATCGTTGAGAAGGAGGCAGTGCCAGTGGAAGTCATGGATACTGACCAGCCGGGGCCCAGTGTTAGGTGGGATCCTGCATTGCAATATGGTGTGATATGGCCATGGGGACCTTAGGGTCAGGGAGCTGATTCTGGGCTCCCACCTGCCTCGCAGGCAGACGCTACATCCAGCTCTGCCAGCGCAAGTCAGCCATGGGCTTGGGGCCCTCCTTCCACAGCCATGCAGACACCTTGGGGGACATTTCCACTGCAAATGTCGGGTATGCCTGTTAGTCCTTGGGGTAGTTGGGGTTATCCCCCCCCCCTTGGGAAAACCCTTATGAAGTGACATCAGCAAAGGGGACACTGCCTTACCTTTAGGTGATCACCTTTTACCTGCAACATGAGAAAAGATTTGTAAAGGTGATTACATTGACCTCTTTAGCCTTCTTTAGAGGGATTTTGAGAAGAAGGATAAAGAGGAGCTGGATGACAAAGATAAGGAGATTCTAAAAAAGAGAAAGGTTGACCGGACGTGGGCTAATTGGCTGCCAGATTATTTGATTTATGCTGGAGTGATATAACGTTCTCAGCCATGGAGGGCCACGGCGCTGTTCCAGTATTTGGATATTATTTACAAAGCTTATACAGGTTTTCCTGGCCCGGCATGGATGCAATATGATGAGGAGTTCAGAATGCATGCAGCATTGAATCCCACACTTCCATGGGATAGAATGCATCCTGATCTTTGGCTCCAGATTATGTCCATGACCGGTCACACTTCGGGTGACCACTGACATAGTGGGCACACAGTGCATTGCTTGCAAGGAGCTACTGTCTATTGTGGTGCCATGGGGCAGGTGGTTCAACCTTGCTTGCTCTGTTGGGACTCTGGCTCCGGGGGGGGGGGTCTGCAATAGAAAGACATGCCCCTACAGACACGAGTGCCCTTTGTGTGGGGGATCTCATTCATTCCCTACATGTCCTAGAGAAAAACCCCGTAGGAGTCAGCAGCAGAGAGGAGGGGGTAGTTTGTTAGGTTTTTCTGGGGTGAAGTTTGGCACTCACTTATTCAGAATAGGTGCAGCATCCACAGCAGCAGCTTTAGGCTATCCCACTGTTGACATTCAGCAGGTGGGCTGGTGGCGATCAAAACAGAGTTTTACGCACCCCCTTGCTATATTATGAGATTGCTGTTGTTTACATTGTTGGGTTCCGGAGTTCACTGTTGTTTCTTCTTAGGTGCTGTGTTTTGTGGCAGGAGATGGATTCTCATCTCCGGACACAGCTACATCTTTTGGGCAGCTCATCAGGCCAATAGATTGGCCATTGGCTCGCAGCTTGGCCTCAGCCAGTGGGCCACTGTGGAATGGAGGGGGTGCTGGGGCCTACGCTGGATGGGCCTCTTCCCTCTTCTGTTTGGGGATAGCTCTGGCTTTCCTCCCCAGGTTTTGGTCATTCACCTGGGAGGTAATGACTTGGGATTCCTGAAGGGGAAGTCCCTAGTGCTGCAATCCTGGGATGACCTCAAGTTCATTCAGCGCCAGTGGCCAGACACAGTAATGGTGTGGTCTGCCATGATTCCACGCCTAGTATGGCGTAGCACTTGGGATCCCAAGGGGATTGAGAGAGTTTGGCGCAAGGCCAATGGGGAGCTCCAGAAGTTTTGGAGCTTGGGTTGGGCCACTATTTGCCTCACCCCCAGATTTGCCTCAATTGCCCGGACCTGTACAGGGGTGATGACAATCACCTTTCCGAGAAGGGAAACAACATTTTCCTTCAGGATTTATGGCAAGGGCTTAGATTAGTATTAGGCATCTGAGTGGTTGCAGGGGCCTAAGCAGAGGCTTGGCCCTTGTGGTGGCAGAATTACGTTTAGATAAAGTTAATGTGGCTGAGTAAGCACCAATAAGCAACCCCGTGTGGGGGTATAGGGGTCTGTAGGATCACCCCTGCGGCCGTGCGGCCAGGGATGAGGATTGTAGACTGCCTTTGGGGATGGCAACGATGGATCCTCCACACTGGCTATGCGGTGGTGTTGGAGGGATCCTCAAGGCACATCCCAATCGCTGGGTTTGCAAGCAACTTATAGTTGGCTCCAACCCGGGGCCTTGGTGTCTTGCCTGTTGTGCGGTAAGGATGGGGTCAAGGTGACACCAGGCCTTGACCGTGCCGCTGTTCACTGTTTGCCCTTTCCGTTACTTGGGTGTCTGGCTCTTTCTTTTGTCTGGGGGGGGGCCCAATTCGGCCCTACATGAGGCAGCCAACGGCATGCCTAATGAGAACTGCCTTTGCCTCCTCAAGAGGAGGAAGGGGGAAGGGCTGCAGTTGCAGCCTGGACTCCTAAAGGGGGAGCGGAGCTGGCACCTCTTTAACGGTCGGCTGCACTCTCCCCTTGCAGTTGCCGCCTCATGCTGGGGGGGCGGGTAGGAATTTCTTGGCCACTTCTCTGATTGGCGGTTGAGTGGGGGTGTTTTTTGCCTACCCTGCACTGTGACCAGTGGATTGAGAAATTGGCTTGGGAAGGGGCCGTGAGATAGGTTTGTCACTTTATTTAGGGAAGAATTACATTTAGATAAAGTTCATGCGGCTTGGTAAGCACCAATCAGCGACCCCGTGGGGGGGGTATAGGGGTCTGCAGGATCACCCCTGCGGCCATGCGGCCAGGGATGAGGATTGCAGACTGCCTTTGGGGATGGCCATGATGGATCCTCCACACTGGTTGTGTGGTGGTATTGGAGGGACTGTCAATGTGCATCCCAATCGCTGGACTTGGCTCGGTTTGCAAGTGACTTATAGTTGGCTCCAACCCGGAGCCTTGGTGTCTTGACCATTGTACGGTAAGGATGGGGTCAAGGTGACACCAGGCCTTGGCCGTGACACTGTTCACTGTTTGCCCTTTCTGTTACTTTCATTGTGTTAAATAAAGTGGCCTTAGTTTTACCCAACCTTGGTTGTCTGAGTCTTTCTTCCATTGGGGGGGGGATTGTAATAAATCATTTATATATTTGAGGTCATAACTGACATAACAAGTTAAAAGAATAAACTCCAGCATTTTTCTCTAACCCTTTTTCTAATTCATATACTATGTATTTTCTTAGGGAAAGGGTGTCATTTCACTGTCATGTTTCAGTCTGGACCCTTGGTTGTACTTTTTAAAAACATCGTTACTAAAAGGACATTAGTAGTGGAAACCTTAATACTGTATGACTGAGTTGTTGCATTATAAATGATCCCACACACAAGGTGAAAACTCACAATTCAACATTTAATTCAACGCACAGTATAGGTTTATGAAACAATACAAACACAGAGAATTTTTCAAATTCATATATTCAAGAGGTTGAGAATTAAATCAAAATATGTTATTTATTAACTTGCTTCATTTGTACTCCACCTTTCTCACCAATGGGGAACCAAAGTAGTTTATGTCATTCTCTTCTCCTCTATTTATCTTCATAACAATCTTGAAATGCAGATGAAGCTGAGAGAGTGTGACTGGCCCAGGGTACCCCAGCAATCTTTCATGGCAGAGTGGAGACTCCTTGGTTTCCCAAATCCCAGTCCAATGCTCTAACCACTATACCACACTGACTGACTAAAACTGAGAGGAAAGAAGGCTGAAACCTGTCTGACAAGCCACACATTGAGTGCATATGAACACATGATGCTGGCTTATACCAAATCAGGTCTTTGGTCTGCTAAGCTCAGTATTCCCTATTCTGGATGGGAGCAACTTTCCAGGATCTTAGAGTTCTTTCACATCACATACTACCTGAGCCTCTTAACTGGTGATGCTGAGGATTGAACCTGGGGCCTTCTGCATCCAAAGTAGGTCTATGGGGTGGGCGAGATCATTTTTAAAACATAGATATCATCTACATATTGTTGTGCTGCTTTTCCAAATTTATTTTATTTCACAAATAAAAAAATACACAAGAATACATTTAAAAGGATGAAATATACAAGAAGAATAGACAAAACCATCACCATATCCCATTAAAAAGTACAGATAGCTAATACCTATCACACCTACAAGCTGTCTAAGCATACAGTAGAACTTCTTGCAGAACATTATGAAAACTGTATGTCTGGTAATGAATATTGTTACCCTGCAAACATTGCCTAAAGTATGTTTTAAATATTTAGCTGCTCTTATTTTATTCCTCAACTTCTTTGTATGCAATTTAGAAGGGAGGATCCCTTGGGTGAGGTCTTCAGTCCCTAAGAATTTCATACTGGTTGTATAGGCAGGTACAAAGATTACAGCTTGAAATATGTTGTGACTCAAAACTGGGATGCTTTCTTCAATTTACTTGAAATGTGTGAAGATGGATACTTTGGGTAATGGATACAATCCCAAAGAATCTCTTCAGTAGGGGGCAGATTAAAGGCAGAAATGTATTTCCCATTGTCATTTCCACTGGTTTCTACATGTTTTTTTAACTAAACCAAAAGCTTGACATTATGATACCTTAAAAGTGAGCAAAATTGTTAACAAGGGAAAAAATCAAAACCTGTGAAAAGGTTCTGTGGCCATTATTAGTATATTTCACTTCATGCAGCTGAAGAAAATAAAACAGTGGTATCACATCAAACGTCAAACCATGCTCATGATCACAAAATTCTATAGAAATGTTATAATTTAAAACCATTTAAGACCAACTTGTAAAGAAAATATTTCAGTAATCATGTGTACCTTTAGACCTGTTAATATGCATGCCATATTATCTACTGCAATGGAATAAAGGGGAAAAAACTTATCAGTTTTGTGATACAAGGATTTTGTGTTCCTAATGGTAAGACAGTACACGTTAGACAGATGTCACATTAACTCTGGCAATATGGGTGTCATTAGCTAAATGCCTTTCAGAGCACCTTTCTCTAAGAGGAACAATGGGAAAAAATGATAAAAGTGTACACTTTTCTTTCTTGAATATCTTTTATCACATGAGCCTGTGCAGATTATAAAAAATTCCACATTCCCATGTGATCCTGCTTTTCAACAGATTGAAAAGCTGAAATACACACACACACACACATATATACATATATACATATATATACATACATATACACACACACACACACACACACATATATATATACACACAGAGAGAGAGAGAGAGATACATACATATATATACACACACATATAGATATGTACACACACACACACACACACATACATATATACACATACTAGGAATAAGGCCCATTGTGGAAATAAATACAACGAGATCTAGAAAGAGGCTCTGGGAGAGTGCCACGGCCTTGTACACTCAGTGTCAATTTGCTGTGATGACCACAGCAGGGTATAATGACACAGAGTCCACCATTTTCTCCAGAGGAACTGATCTCTGCTACCTGAAGAGCAGTTGTAATTTTGAGTGATCTCCACCCCTCACCTGGAGATTGGCAACAATTGGTACCCAGGAGGAAATGGCTGGTTTGGAGGGTAGAGTCTATGGCATTATACCAGTCTGAGGTCCCACCCCACCTCAAACCTCACCAGTCTCCATCCCTCAAATCCCCAGGAATTTCCCAACCTGGAGTTGGCAATCCCAACTCCTTCCCAGCTAACCATCAACCTACCTTTATCTGCCCCTCTGACTACAGCTGACTTCTGCCCTCCCTCCTGGATATCACTTGTAATTGAGTGATCTCCACTCCTAACCTGGAGATTGGCAACAATGGTTCCCCAGGAGGAAATGGCTGGTTGGGAGGGTGGAGTCTATGACATTGTACCTGTCTGAGGTCCTACCCCTCCTCAAACCTCACTCTCTCCAGGCTCCACCTCTCAAATCTCCAGGAATTTCTCAACCTGGAGTTGGCAACCCTATCTCCTACCCAGCCACGCATCAACCTGCCATTATCTGCCCCTGATTTCAGCTTTCCATCTCCTCCCCCCTCCCAGAGATCAGTTGTAATTCTGAGTGATCTCCACCCCTCACCTGGAGATTGGCAACAGTTGTTCCCCAGGAGGGAATGGCTGGTTGGGAGGGTGGAGTCTATGGCACTGTACCTGTCTGCGGCCTCACCCCTCCTCAAACCTCACCCTCTTCAGATTCCATCTCACAATTCTCCAGGAATTTCCCACCTGGAGTTGGCAACCCTATCTCCTTCTCAGCCAAGCATCAACCTACCTTTATTTCCCCCTCACTCTTCAGCTTTCCATCTCCCCTCTCATCTGCAGCCTCCATGGTGCTCTGAAACCCTGACGTCACATTGGCTGTTATGGGGGGGGGAGCATCTCAGCAGGGTATAAGGACACAGAGTCCACCATGTTCTCCAGGGGAACTGATCTCTGCCATCTGGAGAGCAGTTGTAATCAGTGTTCCCTCTAAGCTGAGTTAATGTGAGCTAGCTCACCGTTTTTTAGCCTTCAGCTCACAGAATTTTGTCTCAGCTCAGAAAGGATGGCTACAGAGCAAACTAATTTATGCAGTAGCCAAATCGCTCACTCACAACTTTAATGCCAGTAGCTCACAAAGTAGAATTTTTGCTCATAAGACTCCACAGCTTAGAGGGAACATTGGTTGTAATTCTGAGTTATCTCCAGCCCTCATCTGGAGATTGGCAACAATAGTTTCCCAGGACGAAAAGTAGTCTTTCTCTGCAATGGGGACCAAAGCAGCTTACATCATTCTCCTTTCCCCCTTTTGACTTGAAGAACGACCTTGTGAGGTAGGTTAGGAGGAAAGTCTGTGACTGGTCCAAAATCACCCACTCAGCTTCTACAGCAAGAACCTGGATCTAGCAGAACCTGCTCTGAAGCACTGACTGCTATGCCTAGGGTAGCCAACCTCTGGGTGGAGCTTGAAGATCATCAGGTATCACAACTGAACTCCAGACAACAGATCTCTCCCCCTGCCCCCGGATAAAATAACTGCTCTGGAAGGTAGGCTTTATGGCATTCTGTTCAGCTGAGGCCTCTCCCCTCCTCAAACCCTGGCTTCCATAGACTCCACCAGAAAATCTCCAGGAATCTCCACAACTGGAGATGGCAACCCTTGTCAGGCCTGGCCCCAATGAGTTCCTCACAAAGGCCTGCAAAGGGTTTCCTTTCTTTGTCTGAACCAAGCTTGGTTGCCTAATGTGGCGAAACAGGCTCCAGTTTACAACTCAGCTGTTTGCCTCCCACCCTTGTCCTGTGGGCATATCTCACTCCTTAAATTCACTGCCACCACTCACTGAATTGTCACTGCCTTTTTGAAGGGACAATGAGACCCCTCTGGCCAAATCTCCCTATTTGGAGATGGAATCCCCATTCTTTGGGGGATCCCTGGAAAGATGGCAACTCAAGCATCCAGCCTTTCCTTGCTTCCCTGGGCTACCCCCTGCCTTTGATATTGTGCAGAGCAGGGGAGACTATGTGGTCAGAGCACAACACAGATTATTAGCCCAAATAAAATAATTTAACTTACACAATTATGGCTGAATTTCTGCTGCCTCCCAGGGTGTCCCCACATCTCTGGTGTATGACCTGGACAGGATGGTCAGCACAGGCAGCAGGAGCCTTTCCTAACCTCCTGTGGGATGAAGACAGCCTCCTCCCTGGATTGGCTGGAGTCTATATTGATGCCACCTCACCCTTTGGGACAGTTGCTGTTTTCCTGCACTTTTTGGCCTTGGGGAACTGTAGGCCAGCAGATGAGGAGCCTACAGCACCCGGTATTCCCAGGCGATCTCCCATCCAAGTACTAACCAGGCCCAACCCTGCTTAGCTTCCGAGATCAGACGAGATCGGGCGTGTTCAGGGTGGTATGGCTTATGGGGGAACATTTTAAACACAGAGACAGCAGCCATCTTACAGACACAGGTAACTACCATTTTGTTACACCTACCAATAGCTACTGAGGGAAAGATTAGTCCCACACAGGAGGAAAGTCTCTTCATCAAGAGAGAAAGCCATCTGCCAGAAATTCTGACAGGGCACAGTGGCTGAAGGAGTAGGTGGGGAAGAGGAGCAAACCCAGCACCTGGACAATGGCATGCGAGGAGTCTTGAGTGGCAGCTGGGTGGGACTCAGGCAACGCAGCCAGTGGCTAGGGACACCCTCTGAAAAACAGAACAGAAAACCAAAGGCTGAGGGAGCACGTGGAACGTTCAGGAGAGTCCATGACCAAAACACAATTATATATAAGAATATATATATATATTGAACATTAAAACTGGGATGGTACCACAACAGTTAGCTTTAACAGTCTGGCTTTTTTATTTAGTAAATCTTTCTCTGCCAACATATGCTAGATTAAACAAACCAACATATGCTAGATGAAACAAACCAACATATGCGAGATTAAAAATATCACAATACTTTAGAAGAAACAGGAGCTTTCTCTGTCCCTACACTAATAGCATTGTGAGTGAAGTTTGACTAAGCATGGTCAGACGATTGCTACTCAAGGAGTAAGCTGTAGGCTCCAGTGGCTTGGGTGGAAAGAATGTGACCAATTTCCCACAAGCAGCTATGCCGCCCTCGCTCTTCTGTTTGCTCTGGTTAGATTGGACAATTTCACACTATTCACTGTGTGGCCACATTTTGACCCACATCTCCCCCCGATTTTCCCCACGTCTTCTCGATCTCAAAAAACAAGGATCGAGAAGACACAGGGGAAATTGGGGGGGAGATGCGGGTCAAAATGCGGCTATGCAGTGAACAGTGTGAAATTGACCAATGCAAGCGGGGGAAACAGAAGAGCAAGGGCGGCACACACAGTGTGTGTGAAAAGTGTGTGTGGCATATGCAAGAGCAATTTTGGAGCTGTGAATTATCATGGGAACTATCAATGTGAATTATAGGAACTAATTCTTCTTGTCTCAGGCCCGCTAAAGATGCAGTTACCATACAGCAAATAAAGTGAGAACATGGATGAAGATGTGCATTCAAATGGGCATAGTGGAGAGATCTGGAGAGATCTGCACAATGATGCATACTTAGCTGAGTATCTGAATGTGGTGATTTAGGCTGGGAGTTCCCAATCCAGCAAGTAATGGATTGGCAACCAAGCTTTGCATGAATCCCCTTAGCTGTACTGAGATGATACTGTTTTTTTAAAAAAAAATCACAGAGCACTAACAATGTTTGTTCCTTGAAATGGTCTACTAAACATCAAAAGTCCTGATAAGGGAGTCACACTTCTAAGATGTTATATACTTTTGTATGCCTTTTTACTAAGTGTGGAATAATGATCACTCCTCGCCTTCCTATTTCATGTTGTTTTATGAATATATGTGTGAAACAATGGTTGCTTACAGGGTTTTTTTGTATAAATATTTTTATTGTTATTATTATTATCGTTCTGGTTGTGAATAATTTCAAATGAATAGTTAAGCCAGTTTCTCTCTGTCCATTTACTTATATCTTTCCAACCTGCCGCTATAACCGCTTTACCTGCTAGAACCATTGCTTTCAGTAATTCTTGGTGCTTTCTCTCTATTTTCTCAAATCCTATTGTACTTATCAATATTAAATCAAAATCTATGTTTATATGTACTGCAAATAGTCTGTTCATTTTTCCTACAATATTTCTCCAAAAAAAAATTAACTTCTGGGCATTCCCACCACATATGTGAATACCACCCTTTTACATTTTTACAGTGCCAACAGTTAGGGCTCAGTCCTGGAAACGTATTTGCCAGCGTGGCTGGGGTTCTATACCATTTGGTAAAAATTTTTAATTCTAGTTCTTTAAACTTGTATATTTTATTTTTGTAATTCTGTTCATACGTTTTATAACTTTTTGCTCTGTTATTTGCGTTTCTGTCTCCGATTTTCTTTGTAACTGAGTAATCATTTGTTTCTTATCTGAGATCATTTTCTTATATATTGGACCTGCTAACCCTCTTTTATTTTGTTTCATTCTTTTATATATCTCTTCTATTGGTTCCTCTATACTTATATTCCTATCCTCCATCAGCTTCTTGACTTTCTTGTATAAACCAGCTATTTTTAACCAATATTGTACTCCTATCTCCCCTTCTAATGCTTGGAGTCACTTCAGAGTTCCTCCATTACGCATATCTTTTATTCTTCTCAATTCTTTTTTTCTTAGCAGTTCCCACCATCTATAATCTATACTATCCTTTTCTAAAGTTTTTAATGGTGCCCATCTTGATATACCTTTTAACCATTTTGATTGCCATTTCTTCCAAATTCTAAATGTATTTATCCTAGGACCCATCTCAAATTTATCTTCTCTTTCCACTTTATTTGTAAATATACCATATTTCCCTATTCCTTTATTTGCTTCATTTTCAAATTTGACCCATTTCTGATTCTCATCTTCCTCTATTTCTAACAGTGTTTTAAACCGGAAGGCTTCATAATAACTTACTATGTCTGGTACACCCCAGCCTAGTTCTGAATTATGACTATAATTTTGTTTTTGAGATTCTGGTCTTTGTACTACCAAATATCCATTCCCTTATTGTTGCATTCCATTTCTCCAGTTTTTGTTTGGTAACCTCTAATGGTAGTACTTGAAATAAATATGTTAATTTAGGTATCCAGAACATTTTTACACTCCTAATTCTGGATGTTATATTTAAGGACTCTCTTTTCCACCTTTTCCTATCTCTTGTTATTTTTCTCCAAACATTATTATAGTTTTTCTCTACAATCTTATTGATATTCTGATGTATTTCTACTCCTAAATATCTAAATCTCTTGACTCCCAATCCTATTTTGGTTAATATGTTCATTTCTTTCCTTTCCTCTTGATTCACATTATGGTATAATACTTCTGATTTCATCATATTAATTTTTAAACCTGACATTGTTTCAAAATCCTCTAGTATCACCTTTGTCTCTTTAATTCCTTCCTTTGGGTTGGACATTATTATTATTATTGTTATTATATCATCTGCAAACAGATTAATCTTCATCTCTTCTTTAACTATTTTACAACCTTCTATCCTTCCTGAATTTTTAATTCTTTCCACTAATTGTTCAATCGCCATTATGAACAAAAAGGGTGAAAGTGGTCATCCTTGTCTTACTCCCCTTGTAATTGGAAATTGTGCAGTGTGTTCACCATTTATTTGAACTACCGCTGAGCCTTCTCTATATATTTCCTGTATGGTTTTTATAAATCCCTCACCAATGCCATATTTTGACATTATATTCCACAAGAATTATTGAGATAATGTATCAAATGCTTTATATACATCTAGTTTAAGCAAACCTACTTTCCCCAAACGGCAGTGGCTTACTACATTTAATATGTTTCTAATCGGGTGGGCTATACTTCTATTTTTAACAAAGCCATACTGATCATCTTTTATTACTTTTGGAATAATATTTTATAATCTTGATTTAATAGGCTTATTGGCCTATAGGAACCCACTTCCTGAGGGTCCCTCTGTGGTTTTAATAATATTGTTATTTCTGCTGTCCTCCAAGTGTTAGGTGCATTTCCTCCCTTTAGTATAGTATTAAAGACTATACATAGTTCCAGTACTAGGATTTCTTTCATTTCCTCATAGAATTCTGCTGTAAATCCGTCCATACCCGGTGATTTACCTGTTTTTAAACCTTTTATTACTTGTTCTATTCCTTGCATTGTTATTTCCCTTTCAAGCCCTTCCTTTTCTGTTTCTGTAAGTTTAGTTTCTATTAATTCCTCAAATTCCACCGTATTCTTTTTTTTTGTATAGGGTCTTATAGAAATCCATAAAGGCTTCCTTGATCTCTCCTGGATTCTGTGTTATCTTCCTGTTTACTCTAATGGTTCTCACTCTTTGCTTATCTCTTTTACTCTTTAAGTACTTTGCTAATCTTTTGACTGAATTTTTGAGTTCCTCTGGAATTCATCTCTTACTATGACTTGTTTTTTCCATAGTGCCCTAGAGTCAAATGAATCTAATTGTTTCTTCAATTCTGTAATTAATCTGTTTCTATTATGACAAAATTTCTGTAATTGCTGTTTTTGTAAGTTCTCAAGTTCTTGTATCTTATCATTTCTTACAGAGTACCATCTTTTTAAAAAATTCTTTCTCTTTCATTATTCACTGTTCCCCTGATTACAGCTTTGGCTGCATCCCAAAGCATATCTGTAGTTACTGTTCCTCTGTTCTCCTGAAAGTATAGTTTTATCTGGTTTCCCATATATTGTTTATCCTTTCCCTTAGACATGATCATATTATTGTATCTCCATTTTTTTTACTCTGTCCCAGTTGACGTCTATTTTTATGCTAATGGGGGCATGATCTGAAATCCATATTGGGTGTGTAACTATATTTTTTGGCTCCCATTTACCAAATTCTTTAAGTATTATAAAGTCTAAATGTGAAGCTGTTTTATGTCTGTTTGAAAAGTATGTTGGTTGTGGCGTCAATCCCAAAGCTTCATATGCTTCTATTAGGCCCCATTTTTTCCACCATATCACATTATTTTAGTAACATCCATATTACAATCCCCTGCTATTAATACTTCTCCTTCCGCAATTTTCTGTATTTTTATTTTTTTTAAATTAAGAAACTTTTTTGTCCTTTGTTAGGGGCTTATATATTTACTAATGTTATTAATTTGCCTTCAAGTAAACATTTAACAATCAGATATCTTCCCTCCTCATTTGCTATTATTTCTCTTATCTTAATATCGTACTTCTTATGTACTAATATTGCCACTCCCCTCGCCTTAAATTCACTTCTAGCTTCAGCCAGCACCACCCACGCTGGGTCTTTAAGCAACAGTTTATTATCTCTCTTCGCTTTATGTGTTTCCTGCAGGTACATAATATCTATGTTCTGTTGTTTTGTAAATCTGGAGAGTCTATATCTCTTTAAGTCAAAGCTCAAGCCATTCATGTTTAGTGTCAGCACCTTCAAATTTTCAACCATACTCTTTTACTCTAAGCTTTAGTCCTCCCCCATGCTGAGAGTTAATTCTTACTCTGTTTACCCTGCTTACCCTTCTCCCCTACCCTCCCCATCCCATTCTTCCACCCACCACCTTCCCCCTTGTGTATAGCTCTCTCTATACCTTCAGGTGTGCACACCTCCCCCCTCCGATACATTTAACTCTTTCACATTACTCATGACCTTTTATTTAATGGATACTTCCCTTAATTTTCTCCCTCTATGAGAGTGTCCTTTTGCCTCTTGTCCTGGTGAGTGGAGGGGCCTGCTTCCTCGTCCTCTGTTACTGCCGATTCTTCCATCTCTGTTTGATCTTCCAGGTTTCTTGTATCAAGTCCCAACTTCTCCAGTAGTTTTGCCGCTTCTTGTGGGTCTTTCGCAATTAGTCTCTTTCTCTCTTTGAAGTTTGAATATGATTTTATAGAGGCTGTGTATGCCCAGCTGAATTGTATTTTACTGTCGTAAAGTTGCTGAGCATATGGCTTCATTAATCTCTTTTGACTCAATGTGTCCTGGCAGAAATCTTGTCTGACATAAGCCTTCTTCCCTTTATAATTCAGTCCTTTAATTTTTTTAAGGTTGAAAATATCTGTTGTTGTTTCTTTTCTCTTGCAAATTTTACTATGACAGGGCGTGGCTCTCCCTCCCTTCTCTTAGTCTGCAGCCTATGTACCCTTTCTATTTGGTTTTCTTCCAGTTCTATCCCTTGTTCAAATATCCATTCTACAGTACATTGTTCCAAATTCTTTTGCCCTACATCTTCTGAAATCCCATATATAATCAAATTTGCACGTCTGCTTCTATCTGACAGTTCTGCATTCTGTTTTTTCAATTGGGTGATTTGTTCCTTATTATCTTGAGCAATGTTTTTTTGCTTGCAAAGCTATTTCCTTGACTCCTTTGATCTCTGCCCCTATCTGTTTCATCTCCTGTTTAACTTCAACAATCTCTTTTGTTATTTTTTCCTGTGAGTTTAACACCCGCCCACCCAGTGGTTCGAAAGTTAAAAAATGCAAGTAGATAAATTGGGTACCTACCCTTAGAAGGGTAGGGGGCACCCTCCTCCAAGTGGGGACATGGTGGGAACTTCAGCGGCGGCAATGGTGGTGGCAACGGCAGGGTGGCGGTGCAGCGCGGCGATCCCTGGTGGCCGGTGGAACAACAGTGTCCAGCATTCGGCGTCCGGCGCTCGATGGCAGTGGAGGTGGAGCGATGGAGGAGCGCACAGCAACATGAGCGGCGCAGGCACGGTGGAGCCGAATGCCGACACAGCCGGGCCGAGGCTACCATGGGCCGTGCGCCAAGAAGATAGCAGAAAAAGCTGAGAAGGACTGGCCGTGAATGGGCGCCCACCCCAGTGGACCACCGAGGAAAGAGAGCTGGGAACAGCGACCGCTGAGGAAAGAGAGCCGGGAACAGCGAACCTACCCGGGTGCCGGTAGGCAGCCCCACCTCCTGGAATATGTGGCCATAGTATTAGGATTAATCTGCACTTGTAGCACAATTGTAAACCGCTCTGAGACCTTCGGGTCTGAGCGGTATAGAAGCTGAATGTTAAATTAAATTAAATTAAAATTAAAATTAACATTAAAGCCTGAAACTGGGCAATTTGCTCCAATAGTGCTTTTACTATGGTCACCATTTTCAATTAATTTGCTGACTGCAGCCTCTCTATCTATAAAAGTTGATAACCATCTTCTTAGCCTGCTAAGCCACGAATTCTTCGGCTCTCCTTGTACTCAGACTGTTCTCTGGCAGTTTAGTGAAATTTATCACCTTCTATTAGGTCATAAATCTTTTTCTGTTTGGCGTGGGGGAGCAATGGCATCTGCTTCTCAGAGCATGCGCACACTGACCCCCCAATGGTTGCTTACAGTGAGACAACACTTGTCCTGTAAAGCTCTGACATCTTGAGAAGCAGAGAACAAAACAGTCACCTCACTACACATTCTGTAGACAACAGATGGCTCATGTAGGGTTTTTCTAACTTTGTTTTTTTCACAAAAAGGTATTAAGGACACACATTCATTGATGATCTGGCCCAATCCTCAGTCTAATAGTTGTCTTACCAGTTGTCGGGGACTTACTTCTTTATTTAAAACATTTAGATCCTGCCTTTTCAAAGACAATTTATGAGACAGCAAATCATGATAAAATAAAACAGCATTTTAAAACTACAGTATGAAACATCAGCAACAAGGGGTGGTAAATATTCTGATCCTATATTGTGCTTGTGGAAGTAAAGCTTTGGAATTAGAGTGTGCAGGGAGGAATTGAAGGACAAGAAGAAGGAGGAGAAAGAGAGAGAGGCAAAGAGGAAGTATGGAGGACTGGGGATGGAGCCTGGGAAGGGTAGAGTTTGGGGAGGGGAGGAGTTTCAAGAAGGGAGGAACCTCTCTGTTTTCTCTCTGTAGTCTGGAAATCAGTTGTACTTCAAGGAGATCTCTAGGCCCCACCTGGAGTTTGGCAAATGTAGGCAAAGCCGAAAAGCCAAGTAAAAATTCACAGACTGTGGGGAAAGGGGGGGAGTGTAGGAGATGTGAAGATGGGAATTAAAATTGTGCAGTTCAAAGAAAAATAGATGATATATATGCACAGAAGTTTCTCCATAGAGGTGAGTCAAAACTTTGACTTCTGACCTCCAATTAAAATCTCTTATGATGACCTTGAAGAAAGATGGAGTGGGTCCTGAAAAACATTTGGCAGATACAAGCTGTGAGGATACGAACATTGTCCCCTGAAGTACTCGCCTCTCTGGACAGCCTGTTCAGAAGTATTTATGAGGAAATTTTTTCTTTTTCAAACCTGTATTGTGGTTCTTGATTGACCTGACAATGTCTCTTTAATTAGACCAGCTGTAAAATAACAAAATGTTTGATTTTAGCTGAAGAGATCTTTAACTACGTACAATAATGGTTCATTAAAGAAAAGCCTTTCAGGAGAAAAGCTGTCTGAAATATAATGATTCAGATTAGTTTTTCAAAGAAATGCAAAATAGAACAGTGTAAACTTTGATCTTGTTTAGTAAACCAAAATGGGAAGTCTGAGTCAAGTCTAAAAGATGACTCAGTGCATAACAAATGAATAAACATGATCATTTCCTGTCTGAGGTAATTTTATTTAGCTACAACTGCACTCAATTTGGGATTATGCTCCCTGAACTTCAAACACACATTGTGATGTGCAGGCTTCAATCAGTGAAGAAATGTAGTCAAAAGGGATGAATTTAAGACAAAATAAGATGGGAGCCAAAGGACCATTTCAAACACTGCATAGAGGTAAACCTGGTGTACCACCAGTGTACAGTCAACAGGAAACTATAGGCAATCACAATTTCCTATTATTGTCCTGCTTACGTTACATGTGTTTGCAAACACACGTCACAATGTAGTATTAGGTGCTAAAAGTGTCTGTAGATAAGCATTTTCAAGCACCGTTGCTGAGAGATGGGAACCGGGGGGGGGGGGGCAATATTCCAGGGGCCCATATGTATCAGGTTCTCTGAATTCCCAGCTTTCCTTAAAAACTAAGGTAAATCTAGGCTGGGGGTGCCATTTGCCCACTGGTAATAGGCAAATTCCCGCTCTGGCCCCAAACTCCCACCCCTCAGCCAATTGAACAATGAGAGAAAAAGTCTGCCATTCAAATGACTCTGTAGTATTTTGGGGTGGGAATCTAGTGCCAGCACATCTGCTTGGCTTTGCTAATCCACATCTGCTGAGCCTGGCATACTTGCCATGGGCTGCCCCTGTGGCTCTGGTGGGGGCAAATTGTGTGCGACTCTCATAAGGCCATAGTGGCTCTGCCTTTTTCCGGGTAAATTGGTGGAAACCATTATTAAGAAAAGAATTAGTAGGCACATAGATGAACAAAACCTATTGAGGCAGACTCAGCATGGGTTCTGAAAGGGAAGATCTTGTCTCACTAACCTGGTAACGTTCTTTGAGGGGGTGAACAAACATGTGGACAAGGGGGATCCAATAGATATTGTTTACCTTGACTTCCAGAAAGCTTTTGAGAAAGTTGCTCAGCAAAGGCTCCTAAGTAAGCTCAAAAATCATGGGATAAAAGTCCTTTTATGGATCAAAAACTGGCTAATTAATAGAAAACAGAGAGTGAGTATAAATGGGCCATTTTCTCAGTGGAGGGTGGTAAGCAGTGGGGTACTGCAGGGATCAGTACTTGGGCCACTGCTTTTTAACTTGTTCATTAATGATTTGGAGTTGGGAGTAAGCAGTGAAGTGGCTAAATTTGTGGATGATACGAAGTTGTTCAGGATGGTGAAAACCAGTGAGGATTGTGAGGCACTCCAAAGGGATCTGTCAAGGATGGGCAACTGGGTGTCAACATGGCAAATGGGGTTCAGTGTGGCCAAGTGCAAGGGGATGCACATTGGAGCCAAAAATCCTACATATAAATACACATTGATGGGGTCTGAACTGGCAGAGACTGATCAAGAGAGAGATCTTGGAGTTGTAGTAGATAACTCACTGAAAATGTTGAGACAGTGTGTGACTGCAATAAAGAAGGCCAGTGCTATGCTGGGGATTATTAGGAAGGGTATTGAAAACAGATCAGCCAATATCATAATGCCCCTATATAAATCAATGGTGCAACCTCATTTGGAATACTGCGTGCAGTTCTGGTCACCACACCTTAAAAAGGATATTATAACTTTGGAAAAAGTGCAGAAAAGGGCAACTCGAATGATAAAAGGGTTGGAACACTTTCCCTATGAGGAAAGGTTAAAGTGCCAGCATTTTCTAAGCTATTCATAGAAAAGACAGCTATGTTCTAGTTATTCACAATGCTAAATGAAATTCCTTGGAGGGACAGAAGACACTTCAGCAGTCAATATTATAATTCACCAACCAGTGTATCAATCTCTAGCAATCTCTAGAAATGTGTGAATAGCTTAGGAAACATTGATCAAAACAACCTCAGAATTAACCATGTGAAGTCTTCTATTATTGATAAAGAGTCCTAATTGGATTTATGCAGTCAACTTTGTAGTATTAGAAAGGGAATGCTTGGCATCAGCAAGTCTTTTTTTCTATGATGTGCCCATTCACCTGTATACAGCTAATGAACAGGGAGTCCAGTGGGCTGAACAAAGGGTGCAGAGTAAAGTATGATTGGGGGGGGGGGGTACAGAAAGAAAAGATAGCCTGAAGGAGATTACAAAGAAAGGAGGAGAACTTCACACATTGCCTAGCAACAGAAAGAGTATTATGCTATTAACAGGACATGGATGGAGAAACAACATTAGGGCTGGCAAGTCTTGGAAAGTCAAATCCTGTCAAAGTACTGGATGCACCAAGGGGCATGTGCTAGCCTGCAACCCATCGACTAGTGAAACATAACCCAACCTGTGGTCTACCCACTGACAGAGCATTGCTCAGCCATTACTTGAAACCTTGTATTCTTTTAAGTAGTCTGCAGATGTGTCAGTTTGGTATGGTTCCATGTGCAGACTACTGTATT